>NW_022148429.1:0-22612 GCF_901933205.1 Camarhynchus parvulus
GAAAATCAACAAAAAGTGGGAAAAACCAAAAAAAGGGAAAAATTCCCCAAAATTTGGGAAAAAACGTCAAAAATTTGGGGGGAAATCACGAAAAAATGGGGAAAAAACCACCAAAAATGGGGAAAAATACCACCAAAAATGGGAAAAAATGCCAAATTTGGGGAAAGGTCCCCAAAAAATGGGGGGAGAAAAACCCCAAATTTGGGGGAAAATCAACAAAAAGTGGGAAAAACCAAAAAAAATGGGAAAAATCCCCAAATTTGGGAAAAACCATCAAAATTTGGGAAAAAATGTCAAAAATTGGGTAGAAATCACGAAAAAATGGGGAAAAAAAACACCAAAAAATGGGAAAAAATGCCAAAAATGGGGAAAAACCACCAAAAAAGGGGGAAAAAAATGCCAAATTTGGGGAAAAGTCCCCAAAAAATGGGGGAGAAAAACCCCAAATTTGGGGGAAAATCAACAAAAAGTGGGAAAAATGAAAAAAATGGGAAAAATTCCCCAAAATTTGGGTTAAAAAATGCGAAATTTGGGGCAAAAGTTGAAGATTTTGTTTCTTTCAGGGCCCCTCGGGCAAGGAGGGGATCCCCGGGCACCCCGGGCAGAGAGGAGACGCCGTGAGTGCCCCAAAATCGCCAAAAATCCCCCCAAAAATCCCCAAATCTTTCCCAAAAATCCTCCCCCAAATCCCCCAAAATGTAAAAAATCCCCCAAAAATCCCCAAAAATCCCCCAAAATCACCAAATATTTCTCCCTAAAATCCTCCCCAAAAATCCAAAAATTATCCCCAAAATCCTCCCAAAAAATCCCCAAAATCCCCCCAAAATTCCCCCCAAATCCCCCAAAAATCCCACAAAATCCCCCCAAAAAATCCAAAAGTTCTCCCCAATCTTTCCCAAAATCCTCCCAAAAATCCCTCCCCAAAATCCTCCCCAAAATCCCCCAAAAATCCCCCCAAAAATCCCCAAAAATCCTCCCAAAAATCCCCCCAAAAATCTCCAAATCTTTCCCAAAAATCCCGCCCAAAATCACCAAAGATTTCTTCCAAAAATCCCCCCAAAATCCCCAAAACTCCTCCCAAAATCTTCCCAAAAAAATCCAAAAATTCTCCCCAAGATCCCGAATATTTCTCCTTCAAATTCTCCCCAAATTCCCCAAATTCTTCCCCAAAATCGGCCAGAAAAGCCCAAAAATTCTCCCCAAAATTCTCCATGAAATCCCCCAAAACCCCCAAATTCTCCCCAAAATCCTCCCAAAATTCCCAAATATTTCTCCCTAAAAAATCCCCCCCAAAATCCCCCAAAAAAAATTCTCCCCAAAAATCCTCCCAAAAGTCCCCCAAAATCCCCCCAAAAATCCAAAAATTATTCCCAAAAATTCCCCCAAAATCCCCAAAACTCCTCCCAAAATCCTCCCCCAAAAATCCAAAAATTCTCCCCAAAATCCCCCCAAAATCCCAAATATTTCTCCTTCAAATTCTCCCAAAAATCCCCCAAAATCCTCTCCAAAATTCCCCGAAAATTCTCCCAAAATTCCCTCAAAAAATCCAAAAATTGTCCCCAGAATTTTTCCCAAAATCCTCCCCAAAAATTCCCCAAAATTCCCCAAAATTCTCCCCAAAATGCTCCCCAAAACCCCCCAAGAAATCCAAAAATTCTCCCCAAAATCTTCCCCAAAATCCTCCCCAAAATCCCCCAAAATCCCCCAAAAAATCCAAAAATTCTCCCCAAAATCTTCCCAAAAATCCCTCCCCAAAATTCCCCCAACATTCCCCCAAAATCCCCCAAAAAATCCAAAAATTCTCCCCAATCTTTCCCAAAATCCTCCCAAAAATCCTCCCCAAAATTACCAAAAATCCTCCCCAAAATCCTCCCTAAAATTCCCCCAAAATACCAAAATCTTTCCCAAAATCCCCCAAAAAATCCAAAAATTCTCCCCAAAATCTTCCCAAAAATCCCTCCCCAAAATTCCCCCAACATTCCCCAAAATTGCCCCAAAATTCCCCCAAAATCCCCCCAAAAATTCTCCCCAATATTTCCCAAAATCCTCCCCAAAATCCTCCCCAAAATCCTCCCCAAAATACCAAAATCTTTCCCAAAATCCCCCAAAAAATTCAAAAATTCTCCCCAAAATCTTTCCCCAAATCCTCCTCAAAAATCCCCCAAAATTCCCCCAAAATTCTCCCCAAAATCCTCCCCAAAACCCCCCAAAAATCCAAAAATTCTCCCCAAAATCTTCCCAAAAATCCCTCCCCAAAATTCCCCCAACATTCCCCAAAAATTCCCCCAACATTCCCCCAAAATCTCCCCAAAAAATCCAAAAATTCTCCCCAATATTTCCCAAAATCCTCCCAAAAATCCTCCCCAAAATCCTCCCCAAAATCCTCCCCAAAATCCTCCCCAAAATTCTCCCCAAAATTCCCCCCCAAAATACCAAAATCTTTCCAAAAATCCCCCAAAAAATCCAAAAATTCTCCCCAAAACCTTTCCCCAAATCCTCCTCAAAAATCCCCCAAAATTCCCCCCAAAATCCCCCAAAAATCCAAAAATTCTCCCCAAAATCCTCCCAAAAATCCCTCCCCAAAATTCCCCCAACATTCCCCAAAATTCCCCCCAAATCCCCCAAAAAGTCCAAAAATTCTCCCCAAAACCTTTCCCCAAATCCTCCTCAAAAATCCCCCAAAATTCCCCCAAAAATCCCCCAAAATTCTCCCCCAAAAATCCAAAAATTCTCCCCAAAATCCCCCCAAAATCCCAAAATCTTTCCCAAAATCCTCCCCAAGCATTCCTCCCCAAAATCCCCCAAAATTCCCCTAAAATCTTCCCAAAAATCCTCCCAAAATCCCTCCCCCAAAATTCCCACAAAATTCCCCCAAAATTCCCTTTTTTCCCCAAAATCCCAAATTTCTCCCGAAAATTCCCCCCAAATCCTCAAAATTCCTCCATTTTCCCCTCCAAATTCCCCCCTAAAATTCTCTTTTTTCCCCTAAAATTCCCTTTTTTCCCCCAAATCTCCCAAAATTCCCAATTTTCCCAAAATTCCTCTTTTTTACCCCAAAATTTCCATTTTTTTCCCCCTCAGGGTTTCCAAGGCAAGCCGGGTCCCCCCGGCCCCCCAGGTGTGGTCGGAGCTCAGGTGAGCCCCAAAAATCGGGAAAAAACCCCCAAAAATCCCCAAAAATCGAAAATTTCCCCCAAAAATTGGGAGAAAAAAAAAAAAAATCCCAAAAAATCCCCCAAAAAATCGAAAATTCCCCAAAAATTGGGGGAAAAAAACTCCAAAAAATCCCCCAAAAAATCGAAAATTCCCCCCAAAAATCGGGAAAACAACCCCAAAAAAATCCCCCAAAAAATCAAAAATTCCCCCCAAAAATTGGAAAAAATCCCCCAAAAAATCCCCCAAAAATTGGGGGAAAAACCCCAAAAAATCCCCCAAAAAATCGAAAATTCCCCAAAAATTGGGAAAAAATCCCAAAAAATTGGGAAAAAATCGAAAATTCCCCAAAAATTGGGAAAAAATCCCAAAAAATCCCCCAAAAATCGAAAATTTCCCCAAAAATTGGGAAAAAAATCCCAAAAAATCCCCCAAAAAATCGAAAATTCCCCAAAAATTGGGAAAAACCCCAAAAATCCCCCAAAAATCGAAAATTTCCCCCAAAAATTGGGAAAAAAATCCCAAAAAATCCCCCAAAAATTGGGAGAAAAACCCCAAAAATCCCCCAAAAAATCGAAAATTCCCCCAAAAATTGGGAGAAAAAACCCCAAAAAATCCCCCAAAAAATCGAAAATTCCCCCCAAAAATTGGGAAAAAACTCCAAAAAATCCCCCAAAAATCGAAAATTTCAGGAAAAAAAATTGGCAAAAACCCCCAAAAATCCCCCAAAAAATCTAAAATTCCCCCAAAAATTGGGAAAAAACCCCAAAAAATCCCCCCAAAAAATCGAAAAAATCCCCCAAAAATTGGGAAAAAAACCCCAAAAAATCCCCCAAAAATTGGGAGAAAAACCCCAAAAAATCCCCCAAAAAATCTAAAATTCCCCACAAAAATTGGGAAAAAACCCCAAAAAATCCCCCAAAAAATCGAAAATTCCCACCCAAAAATTGGGAGAAAAATCCCCAAAAAATCCCCCCAAAAAATCGAAAATTCCCCCCAAAAAAAAAAAACTCAAAAATCCCCCAAAAATCGAAAATTCCCCAAAAATTGGGAAAAACCCCAAAAATCCCCTAAAAAATCGAAAATTTCCCCAAAAATTGGGAAAAAACCCCAAAAAATCCCCTAAAAAATCGAAAATTCCCCCCAAAAATTGGGAAAAAAACCCAAAAAAATCCCCTAAAAAATCGAAAATTCCCCCCAAAAACTGGGGGAAAAAAACTCCAAAAAATCCCCCAAAAATCGAAAATTCCCCCCAAATATTGGGAAAAAACCCCAAAAAATCCCCCCAAAAAATCGAAAATTTCCCCCAAAAATTGGGAAAAAAATCCCAAAAAATCCCCCAAAAATTGGGAGAAAAACCCCAAGAAATCCCCCAAAAAATCGAAAAATTCCCCCAAAAATTGGGAAAAAACCCCAAAAAATCCCCTAAAAAATCTAAAATTCCCCCCAAAAATTGGGAAAAAACCCAAAAAATCCCCTAAAAATCGAAAATTCCCCAAAATTGGGAAAAAACCCAAAAAAATCCCCTAAAAATCGAAAATTCCCCAAAAATTGGGAAAAAACCCCAAAAAATCCCCTAAAAAATCGAAAATTACCCCCAAATATTGGGAAAAACCCAAAAAATCCCTAAAAAATCGAAAATTCCCCCCAAAAACTGGGGGAAAAAAACTCCAAAAATCCCCAAAAATCGAAAATTCCCCAAATATTGGGAAAAACCCCCAAAAATCCCCAAAAATCGAAAATTTCCCCAAAATTGGGGAGAAAAATCCCAAAAAATCCCCCAAAAAATCTAAAATTCCCCCCAAAAATTGGGAAAAAACCCCAAAAAATTCCCCCAAAAATCGAAAATTCCCCCCAAAAATTGGCAAAAAAACCCCAAAAAAATCCCCAAAAAATCCGAAAATTCCCCCCAAAAATTGGGAAAAAAATCCCAAAAAATCCCCAAAAATTGGGAGAAAAACCCCAAAAATCCCCCAAAAAATCGAAAATTCCCACCCAAAAATTGGGAGAAAAAAACCCCCAAAAAATCCCCCAAAAAATCGAAAATGCCCCCAAAAATTGGGAAAAAAACTCCAAAAAATCCCCCCAAAAAATCGAAAATTTCCCCCAAAAATTGGCAAAAAACCCCCAAAAATCCCCCAAAAATCTAAAATTCCCCAAAAATTGGGAAAAACCCCAAAAATCCCCCAAAAATCGAAAATTTCCCCCAAAAATTGGGAGAAAAAAACTCCAAAAAATTCCCCAAAAATTGGGAGAAAAAACCCCAAAAAATCCCCCAAAAATCGAAATTTCCCCCCAAAAATTGGGGAAAAAAACTCAAAAATCCCCCAAAAATCGAAAATTTCCCCAAAAATTGGGAAAAAAATCCCCAAAAAATCCCCAAAAATTGGGAAAAAAAAAAAAAAAAATCTCCCCCCAAAATCGAAAAATTCCCCAAAAATTGGGAGAAAACCCCAAAAAATCCCCCAAAAATCGAAAATTCCCCCCAAAAATTGGGGGAAAAAAACTCAAAAAATCCCCAAAAATCAAAAAATTCCCCGAGGAAAAAATCGGGAAAACAACCCCAAAAAAATCCCCCAAAAAATCGAAATTTCCCCCCAAAAACTGGGGGAAAAAAACTCCAAAAAATCCCCCAAAAAATCGAAAATTCCCCAAATATTGGGAAAAACCCCAAAAATCCCCCAAAAATCGAAAATTTCCCCAAAAATTGGGAAAAAATCCCAAAATCCCCCCCAAAAATTGGGAGAAAAACCCCCAAGAAATCCCCAAAAATCGAAAATTCCCCCCAAAAATTGGGAAAAAAACTCCAAAAAATCCCCCAAAAAATCGAAAATTCCCCCCAAAAATCGGGAAAAAAAAACCCAAAAATCCCTAAAAATCGAAAATTCCCCCAAAATTGGGGAAAAAACTCAAAAATCCCCAAAAAATCGAAAATTCCCCAAAAATTGGGAAAAAACCAAAAAATCCCCCAAAAAATCGAAAATTCCCCCCAAAAATTGGGGGAAAAAAAGTCCAAAAAATCCCCCAAAAAATCGAAAATTCCCCCCAAATATTGGAAAAAAAATCCCAAAAAATCTCTCAAAAATTGGGAGAAAAAACCCCAAAAAAATCCCCCAAAAAATCGAAAATTCCCCCCAAAAATTGGGAAAAAACCCCAAAAATCCCCCAAAAAATCGAAAAAATCCCCCAAAAATTGGAAAAAAAACCAAAAAAAATCCCCCAAAAATTGGGAGAAAAACCCCCAAAATCCCCCAAAAAAATCTAAAATTCCCCAAAAATTGGGAAAAACCCCAAAAAAAAAAAAAATCGAAAATTCCCCAAAAATTGGCAAAAACCCCCAAAATCCCCCCAAAAATTGGGAGAAAAACCCCAAAAATCCCCAAAAATCTAAAATTCCCCCAAAAAATTGGGAAACCCCCAAAAAATCCCCAAAAAATCGAAAAAATCCCCAAAAAAATTGGGAAAAAAATCCCAAAAAAAAAAATTGGGAGAAAAACCCAAAAAAATCCCCAAAAAATCGAAAAATTCCCCAAAAATTGGGAAAAAAAACCCCAAAAACCCCCAAAAATCGAAAATTCCCCCCAAAAATTGGCAAAAAAACCCCCAAAAAATTCCCCAAAAAAATCGAAAATTCCCCCCAAAAACTGGGGGAAAAAAACTCCAAAAAATCCCCCAAAAAATCGAAAATTCCCCCCAAAAATTGGGAAAAAACCCCAAAAATCCCCTAAAAATCGAAAATTCCCCAAAAACTGGGGAAAAAAAACCCAAAAATCCCCAAAAAAATCGAAAATTCCCCAAATATTGGGAAAAACCCCCAAAAAATCCCCAAAAAAAATCGAATTCCCCAAAAATTGGGGAAAAAATCCCAAAAATCCCCAAAATTGGGAGAAAAACCCCCAAGAAATCCCCAAAAATCGAAAATTCCCACCCAAAAAATTGGGAAAAAAACCCCAAAAAAATCCCCAAAAAATCGAAAATGCCCCCCAAAAATTGGGAAAAAAACTCCAAAAAATCCCCCCAAAAAAAAATTTCCAAAAAATTGGCAAAAATCCCCAAAAATCCCCAAAAAATCTAAAATTCCCCCAAATATTCCCAAAAAACCCCAAAAATCCCCCCAAAAAATCGAAAATTTCCCCCAAAAATTGGGAAAAAAAATCCCAAAAAATCCCCCAAAATTGGGAGAAAAACCCCAAAAAATCCCCCAAAAAATCGAAAATTCCCCCCAAAAATTGGGAAAAAAATCCCAAAAAATTCCCCAAAAAATCGAAAATTCCCCCCAAAAATTGGGGGAAAAAATCCCAAAAAAAAATCCCCAAAAAATCGAAAATTCCCCAAAAATGGGGGAAAAAATCCCAAAAATCCCCCAAAATTGGGAAAAACCCCCAAAAAATCCCCAAAAATCGAAAATTCCCCAAAAATTGGGAAAAAAATCCCAAAAAATCCCCCAAAAAATCGAAAATTCCCCCCAAAAATTGGGAAAGAAACTCCAAAAAATCCCCCAAAAAATCCTTAAAAAACACAAAAAAATGCTTTAAAAAATCCGAAAAACAACCTTAAAAAATCCAAAAAAATCTTTGAAAAATCCTTAAAAAATCCTTTAAAAATCCTTTAAAAATCCTTAAAAAAATCCGAAAAAAAATCCGAAAAAAAATCCGGAAAAAATCCGGAAAAAATCCTTTAAAAATCCTTAAAAAATCCGGAAAAAATCCGAAAAAATCCGGAAAAAATCCGAAAAGAAGTCCTTTAAAAATCCTTTAAAAAATCCTTTAAAAATCCTTTAAAAATCCTTTAAAAATCCGAAAAAAGTCAGAAAAAAATCAGAAAAAATCCTTTAAAAATCCGAAAAAAAATTCGGAAAAAATCCGAAAAAAATCCGAAAAAAATCCTTAAAAAATCCTTTAAAAATCCGAAAAAATCTGAAAAAAATCCTTTAAAAATCCGAAAAAATTCCCAAAAAATTGGGATGAAATCTCCGTGACAAATCGGGATAAACCCCCCCCAAAATGCCCCAAAAAGCCCCAGCTTGGCTTTTGCAGGGTCCCTGGGGGGAGTCGGGCCCCGCTGGCGATCGGGGTCACCCCGGCCCCAAAAAATTCCCCCAAAGTCCCAAAAGCTTTGGGATAAAAACCCCAAAAAACCCTGAAAACAATCCTTAAAAAATCCTTAAAAAATCCACAAAAAATCCTTTAAAAATCCTTAAAAAATCCAGAAAAAAATCCTTTAAAAATCCGGAAAAAAAACGGAAAAAAATCCGGAAAAAATCCGAAAAAATCCAAAAAACAAACTAAAAAATCCGGAAAAAATCCGAAAAAAATCCGGAAAAATCCGAAAAAAATCCTTAAAAATTCCGAAAAAAATCTGAAAAAAATCCGAAAAAGAACCTTAAAAAATACAAAAAAACCACAAAAAATGACAAAAAAATCCTTTAAAAATCCTTAAAAAATCCTTTAAAAATCCTTTAAAAATCCGAAAAAAATCTGAAAAAAATACAAAAAAAATCAGAAAAAATCCTTTAAAAATCCAGAAAAAAAATCCTTAAAAAATCCGGAAAAAATCCAGAAAAAAATCCTTAAAAAATCCGAAAAAAATCCTTTAAAAATCCGGAAAAAATCCGAAAAAAATCCGAAAAAAATCCTTTAAAAATCCTTAAAAAATTCGAAAAAAATCCTTTAAAAATCCGGAAAAAATCCGAAAAAAATAATTTAAAAATCCGAAAAAAATCCTTAAAAATCCGAAAAAAATCCGCAAAAAAATCTGCAAAAAAATCAAAAAACCACAAAAAAATCCTTAAGAACCCCCAGAATGGCCCAAAAAATCCTTTTAAAGGGTCCCTGGGGAAAAAATCGGGGGTCACCCCCGCCCAAAAAATCCCCCAAAAAATCCTTTGGGATAAAAATCCTTAAAAAACCCTGAAAAAATCCTTAAAAAATCGAAAAAAATCCTTAAAAAATCCGGAAAAAAATCCTTAAAAATCCAAAAAAATCCTTTAAAAATCCAAAAAAAAAACGGAAAAAATCCTTAAAAAATCCGAAAAAAATCCAAAAAAAAAACCGAAAAAATCCTTAAAAAATCGAAAAAAAAAAAATCCGGAAAAAATCCGAAAAAAATCCTTAAAAATTCCGAAAAATCTGAAAAAATCCGAAAAAGAACCTTAAAAAATACAAAAAAACCACAAAAAATGACAAAAAAATCCTTTAAAAATCCCAAAAAATCCTTTAAAAATCCTTTAAAAATCCGAAAAAAATCTGAAAAAAATCCAAAAAAAATCAGAAAAAATCCTTTAAAAATCCAAAAAAAATCCTTTAAAAAATCCGAAAAAAATCCAGAAAAATCGAAAAAATCGAAAAAAAATCCTTTAAAATCCGGAAAAAAATCCGAAAAAATCCGAAAAAATCCTTAAAAATCCTTAAAAATTCGAAAAAAATCCTTAAAAATCCGGAAAAAATAAAAAAAAAAATCATAAAAAAAAACTGAAAAAAATCCACAAAAATCCGAAAAAAAAAAAAAAATCAAAAACCTGAAAAAAAATCCTTAAAAACCCCCGAATGGCCCGAAAAAGCCCCCCTTGGCGGGAAAAATCCCTGAAAAAAATCGGGGTCACCGGAAAAAATCCCAAAAATCCCGAAAAATCCCAAAAGCTTTGGGAAAAATTTAAAAAACCTTAAAAAAAATCCTTAAAAAATCCAAAAAAATGACAAAAAATCCTTTAAAAATCCCAAAAAATCCTTTAAAAATCCAAAAAAATCCTTTTAAAAAATCCGAAAAAATCCTAAAAAAAATCCAAAAAAATCTGAAAAAATCCGAAAAAAAAAAATCCGAAAAAATCCGAAAAAATCCGAAAAAATCCTTTAAAAATCCCAAAAAAATCCAAAAAATCCGAAAAATCAAAACAAAAATACAAAAAAATCCAAAAAAATGACAAAAAATCCTTGGAAAAAAAAATCCTGTAAAAAAATCGAAAAAAAAAAATCCTTTAAAAATCCGAAAAAAACCCTGAAAAAATCCAAAAAATCGAAAAAATCTTTAAAAATCGGAAAAAATCCAAAAACTTTAAAAATCCGAAAAATCCAGAAAAAATCCTTAAAAAATCCGAAAAAATCCTTTAAAAATCCGAAAAAAATCCGAAAAAATCCGAAAAAATCCTTTAAAAATCCTGAAAAAATTCGAGAAAAATCCTTTAAAAATCCGGAAAAAATCCGAAAAAAATCATTTAAAAATCCGAAAAAAATCCTTAAAAATCCAAAAAATCCGCAAAAAAATCTGCAAAAAATCCGCAAAAAACCCTGAAAAAATCCTTAAGAACCCCCCCAGAATGGCCCAAAAGCCCCGCTTGGCTTTTGCAGGGTCCCTGGGGGGAGTCGGGCCCCGCTGGCGATCGGGGTCACCCCGGCCCCAAAAAATCCCCCCAAAGTCCCAAAAGCTTTGGGATAAAAACCCCAAAAAACCCTGAAAACAATCCTTTAAAAATCCGAAAAAATCCACAAAAAATCCACAAAAAATTCACAAAAATCCTTAAAAAATCCTTAAAAAATCCGAAAAAAAAAAATCCTAAAAAAAATTAAAAAAAAATCCTAAAAAAATCCGAAAAAAATCTGAAAAAAATCCTTAAAAAATCCGAAAAAAATCCGAAAAAAATCCTTTAAAAATCCTTTAAAAATCCTTAAAAAATCCAAAAAAAATCCGAAAAAAAAATCTAAAAAAATCCTTAAAAAATCCAAAAAATCCGAAAAAAATCCGAAAAAAATCCGAAAAAAATCCGAAAAAAAAGCGAAAAAATCCACAAAAAATGAGAAAAAAATCCTTGAAAAATCCTTGAAAAATCCTTAAAAAATCCTTTAAAAATCCGAAAAAAATCCTTAAAAATCCTTTAAAAATCCGAAAAAAATCCTTTAAAAATCCGAAAAAATCCTTAAAAAATCCTTAAAAAATCCGAAAAAAATCCTTTAAAAATCCGGAAAAAATCCGAAAAAAATCCGAAAAAAATCCTTTAAAAATCCTTAAAAAATTCGAAAAAAATCCTTTAAAAATCCGGAAAAAATCCGAAAAAAATCATTTAAAAATCCGAAAAAAATCCTTAAAAAATCCGAAAAAAATCCGCAAAAAAATCTGCAAAAATCCTTTAAAAAACCCTGAAAAAATCCTTAAGAACCCCCCCAGAATGGCCCAAAAGCCCCACTTGGCTTTTGCAGGGTCCCTGGGGGGAGTCGGGCCCCGCTGGCGATCGGGGTCACCCCGGCCCCAAAAAATCCCCCCAAAGTCCCAAAAGCTTTGGGATAAAAACCCCAAAAAACCCTGAAAACAATCCTTAAAAACCCTTAAAAAATCCACAAAAAATCCTTTAAAAATCCTTAAAAAAAAAATCCGGAAAAAATCCGCAAAAAATCCGCAAAAAATCCTTAAAAAATCCGGAAAAAATCCGGAAAAAATTCGAAAAAAATCAGAAAAAAAAAAATCCGAAAAAAATCCGGAAAAAATCCGGAAAAAATCCGGAAAAAATCCGAAAAGAAGTCCTTTAAAAATCCTTAAAAAAATCCTTTAAAAATCCTTTAAAAATCCGAAAAAAGTTAGAAAAAAATCAGAAAAAATCCTTTAAAAATCCGAAAAAATCTGAAAAAAATCCGAAAAAAATCCGAAAAAATCCACAAAAAATGAGAAAAAAATCCTTGAAAAATCCTTTAAAAATCTTTAAAAAATCCTTAAAAAATCCGAAAAAAATCCGAAAAAAAAAAAATCCGAAAAAAATCCTTAAA
This sequence comes from Camarhynchus parvulus, assembly GCF_901933205.1. Taxonomy (NCBI): domain Eukaryota; kingdom Metazoa; phylum Chordata; class Aves; order Passeriformes; family Thraupidae; genus Camarhynchus; species Camarhynchus parvulus. The sequence continues at coordinate 11,904 of NW_022148429.1, forward strand.
AAATCCTTAAAAAATCCGAAAAAAATCCTTTAAAAATCCTTTAAAAATCCGAAAAAAATCCGAAAAAAATCCTTTAAAAATCCTTAAAAAATTCGAAAAAAATCCTTTAAAAATCCGGAAAAAATCCGAAAAAAATCATTTAAAAATCCGAAAAAATCCCGAAAAAAATTCCGAAAGATATCCGAAAAAAATCCTTAAAAAATCCAAAAAAATCCACAAAAAAATCCTTGAAAAATCCTTAAAAAAATCCGAAAAAAAATCCTTAAAAAATTTAAAAAAATCCTTAAAAAATCCGGAAAAATCCAAAAAAAAAAATCCTTAAAATCCTTAAAAATCCGAAAAAATCCTTAAAAAATATTAAAAAAATTCTTAAAAAATCCGGAAAAAATTAAAAAATCCTTAAAAAATCCGGAAAAAATCCGAAAAAAAATCCTTTAAAAATCCTTAAAAAATCCAACAAAAATCCGAAAAAAATCCGGAAAAAATCAGAAAAGAAGTCCTTTAAAAGTCCTTAAAAAAATCCTTTAAAAATCCTTTAAAAATCCGAAAAAAGTCAGAAAAAAATCAGAAAAAATCCTTTAAAAATCCGAAAAAATCCGAAAAATCCGAAAAATCCTAAAAAATCCGAAAAAATCGAAAAAAATCCGAAAAAATCTTTTAAAAATCCAAAAAATCCTTAAAAAATCCAAAAAAAATCCTTAAAAAATCCGAAAAAAATCCGCAAAAAAATCTGCAAAAAATCCTTTAAAAACCCTGTAAAAAATCCTTAAGAACCCCCCCAGAATGGCCCAAAAGCCCCGCTTGGAATTTTTGCAGGGTCCTGGGGATTCGCCGGGCCCGCTGGCGATCGGGGTCACCCCGGCCCCAAAAAATTCCCCCAAAGTCCCAAAAGCTTTGGGATAAAAACCCCAAAAAACCCTGAAAACAATCCTTTAAAAACCCGAAAAAATCCACAAAAAATCCACAAAAAATCCACAAAAAATCCTTAAAAAATCCTTAAAAAATCCGAAAAAAAATCCTTAAAAAATTAAAAAAAAAATCCTTAAAAAATCCGGAAAAAATCTGAAAAAAATCCTTAAAAATCCGAAAAAAATCCGGAAAAAATCCTTTAAAAATCCTTTAAAAATCCTTAAAAATCCCAAAAAATCCGAAAAAACCTTTAAAAATCCTTAAAAAATCCAAAAAAATCCGAAAAAATCAGAAAAAAATCCTTAAAAAATCCTTTTAAAAAAATCGAAAAAATCGCTTAAAAATCCACAAAAAATGAGAAAAAAATCCTTGAAAAATCCTTGAAAAATCCTTAAAAATCCTTTAAAAATCCTTAAAAAATCCTTAAAAAATCGAAAAAAATCCGAAAAAAATCCTTAAAAAATCCGAAAAAAATCCGAAAAAAATCCTTTAAAAATCCGGAAAAAACCCTGAAAAAATCCAAAAAAAATCCGCAAAAAACCCTGAAAAAATCCTTAAGAACCCCCCCAGAATGGCCCAAAAGCCCCGCTTGGCTTTTGCAGGGTCCCTGGGGGGAGTCGGGCCCCGCTGGCGATCGGGGTCACCCCGGCCCCCCCGGGCCCCCCGGGGAGCAGGGACTGCCCGGCGGCGCCGGCAGCGGCGGGAGCAAGGTGGGCAGGCGGGGAGCTCGGGGAACTCGGGGCAATTCGGGGGAATTTGGGACATTCTGGGGAAATTCGGGACATTTTGGGGACATTTGGGGAATTGGAAAGGTGGGAAATTGGGGAAATTTGGGGGAAATTTGGGAAATTTGGGATGACGGGAGAGGACGGAAACAAGGTGGGAATTCTGGGATTTGGGGGAAATTTGGGGAAATTTGGGGATTTTGGGAAAGCGGGAAAGGAGGGGAACAAGGTGGGAATTCCCAAATTTGGGGGAAATTTTGGGAATATTTGGGGAATTGCAAAGGTGGGAAATTGGGGAAATTTGGGGGAAATTTGGAATATTTGGGAAATTGGGAACATGGGAAAGGAGGGGAACAAGGGGAATTCGGGGATTTGGGGGGAAATTTGGGAATTTTGGGAATATTTGGGGAATTGGAAAGGTGGGAAATTGGGGAAATTTGGGGGAAATTTGGAATATTTGGGAAATTGGGATCATGGGGAAGGAGGGGAACAAGGTGGGAATTCGGGACATTTTGGGGAATTTTGGGACATTTTGGGAATATTTGGGGAATTGGAAAGGTGGGAAATTGGGGAAATTTGGGGGAAATTTGGAATATTTGGGAAATTGGGATCATGGGGAAGGAGGGGAACAAGGTGGGGAATTTGGGGAAATTTGGGGAATTTGGGAAATTTTGGGAAAATTTGGGAATTTTGGGGGAAATTTGGGGAAATTTGGGGAATTTTGGGAATATTTGGGACATTTTGGGGAAATTTGGGGAATTTTGGGAAAATTTGGGGAAATTTGGGAATATTTGGGGGAATTTTGGGAATATTTGGGGAATTGGAAAGGTGGGAAATTGGGGAAATTTGGGGGAAATTTGGAATATTTGGGAAATTGGGAACATGGGAAAGGAGAAGAACAAGGTGAGGAATTTGGGAATTTTGGGGAATTTGGGAAATTTTGGGGAAATTTGGGGAAATTTGGGAATTTTGGGAACACGGGAAAGGATGGAAACAAGGTGGGAAATTTGGGGATTTTGGGGAATTTTGGGAATTTTGGGGAAATTTGGAATGTGGGAAAGGAGGGGAACAAGGTGGGAATTCCCAGATTTGGGAAATTTGGGAAATTTTGGGAAAATTTGGGAAATTGAGAACGTGGGAAAGGAGGAAAACAAGGTGGGAAATTTGGGAAATTTGGGGAAATTTGGGGAATTTTGGGGAAATTTTGGGGAATTTTGGGGAAATTTTGGGAGTTTTGGGAACACGGGCAAGGACGGAAACCAGGTGGGAATTCTGGGATTTGGGGGAAATTGGGGAATTTTGGGGAATATTTGGGAAATTTTGGGAATATTTGGGGAAATTTTGGGAATTTTGGGAATGCGGGAAAGGAGGGGAACAAGGTGGGAATTCCCAAATTTGGGGGAAATTTGGGGAATTTTGGGAATATTTGGGGATCTGGAAAGGTGGGAAATTGGGGAAATTTGGGGGAAATTTGGAATATTTGGGAAATTGGGAACATGGGAAAGGAGGGAAACAAGGTGGGGAATTCGGGAATTTAGGGGGAAATTTGGGACATTTTGGGAAATTTGGGAATTTTGGGAATGCAGGAGAGGACGGAAACAAGGGGGGAAATTCAGGGAATTTTGGGGAAATTTGGGAAAATTTGGGAATATTTGGGGAAATTTTGGGAATTTTGGGAATGCGGGAAAGGAGGGGAACAAGGTGGGGATTCCCAAATTTGGGGAAATTTGGGAAATTTGGGATCTTGGGAGAGGGGGAAACAAGGTTTGGGGGAAATTTGGGGAAATTTGGGGGAAATTTGGGGATTTTGGGAAATTTGGGGAAAGGGGGGAAAGGTGGGGATTCCCAAATTTGGGGTAAATTTGGGAAAATTTGGGAATTTTGGGAATATTTGGGGAATTGGAAAGGTGGGAAATTGGGGAAATTTGGGAAATTTGGGAATTTTGGGAACACGGGAAAGGAGGGGAACAAGGTGGGAAATTTGGGGAATTTGGGGGAATTTTGGGAATTTTGGGGAAATTTAGAATGTGGGAAAGGAGGGGAACAAGGTGGGAATTCTGGGATTTGGGGAATTTTGGGAATTTTGGGGAAATTTGGAATGCGGGAAAGGAGGGGAACAAGGTTGGAATTCCCAAATTTGGGGAAATTCGGGAAATTTTGGGAAAATTTGGGAAATTGAGAACGTGGGAAAGGAGGAAAACAAGGTGGGAAATTTTGGGGAATTTTGGGGAAATTTTGGGGAATTTTGGGAGTTTTGGGAACGCGGGCAAGGACGGAAACCAGGTGGGAATTCTGGGATTTGGGGGAAATTGGGGAATTTTGGGGAAATTTGGGAAATTTTGGGAATATTTGGGGAAATTTTGGGAATTTTGGGAATGCGGGAAAGGAGGGGAACAAGGTGGGAATTCCCAAATTTGGGGGAAATTTTGGGAATATTTGGGAATATTTGGGACATTTTGGGGAAATTCAGGAGGAAATTCAGGGAATTGGGAATGCGGGAAAGGAGGGGAACAAGGTGGGGATTCCCAAATTTGGGGGAAATTTGGGAATTTTGGGATGCGGGAGAGGACGGAAACCAGGTGGGAATTCTGGGATTTGGGGGAAATTTGGGGAAATTTGGGGATTTTGGGAAAGCGGGAAAGGAGGGGAACAAGGTGGGAATTCCCAAATTTGGGGTAATTTGGAGAAATTTGGGGAATTTTGGGAATATTTGGGGAATTGGAAAGGTGGGAAATTGGGGAAATTTGGGGGAAATTTGGAATATTTGGGAAATTGGGATCATTTTTGGGGAAGGAGGGGAACAAGGTGGGGAATTCGGGAATTTGGGGGAAAATTTGGGACATTTTGGGAAATTTGGGACATTTGGGAATTTTGGGAAATTTGGGAATTTTGGGAATGCAGGAGAGGACGGAAACAAGGGGGGAAATTCTGGGAATTTTGGGGAAATTTGGGAAATTTTGGGAATATTTGGGAAATTTTGGGAATTTTGGGAATTTTGGGAAATTTGGGAAACCAGGTGGGAAATTCCCAAATTTGGGGGGAAATTTGGGGAATATTTGGGAATATTTGGGGACATTTTGGGGAATTGGGAAAATTTGGGGAATTGGGAATGCGGGGGAAAGGAACAAGGTGGGGATTCCCAAATTTGGGGAAATTTGGGAATATTTGGGGAATTGGAAAGGTGGGAAATTGGGGAAATTTGGGGGAAATTGGGAATATTTGGGAAATTGGGAACATGGGAAAGGAGGGAAACAAGGTGAGGAATTTGGGAATTTGGGGAATTTTGGGAATTTTGGGGAAATTTGGAATGTGGGAAAGGAGGGGAACAAGGTGGGAATTTTGGGAATTTTGGGGAATTTTGGGAATTTTGGGGAAATTTGGGGAATGTGGGAAAGGAGGGGAACAAGGTGGGAATTTTGGGAATTTTGGGGAATTTTGGGAATTTTGGGGAAATTTGAATGCGCTGGGAAAGGAGGGGAAACAAGGTGGGAATTCTGGGATTTGGGGGAAATTGGGGAATTTTGGGGAATATTTGGGAATTTTTGGGAATATTTGGGAAATTTGGGAATTTTGGGAACGCGGGAAAGGAGGGGAACAAGGTGGGAATTCCCAAATTTGGGGAAATTTGGGGAAATTTTGGGAATATTTGGGGAAATTTTGGGAATATTTGGGGAAATTTTGGGAATATTTGGGGAATTGGAAAGGTGGGAAATTTGGGAAATTTGGGGGAAATTTGGAATATTTGGGAAATTGGGATCATGGGGAAGGAGGGGAACAAGGTGGGGAATTTGGGAATTTGGGGGAAATTCAGGGGAAATTTGGGGAAATTTTGGGGAAATTTTGGGGGGTTTCGGGAGGGATTGGGGGTGAAAAATGTGAGATTTTCGGGGGAAATTTGGGAATTTGGGGCAAAATTGGGGAATTTCGGAGATTTGAGGTGAGAAATTGGATTTTGGAGAGAATTTTGGGGGAGATTTCGGGGTGGAATTTGGGGGGAAATTTGGGGATTTTGGGGGAAATTTGGAGAGGAATTTTGGGAGGATTGAGGGGAAAATTTGGGATGTGGGGAATTTTGGGAGGATTTGGGGAATTTGGGGGATTTTGAGGGTTTTGGGGAGGGGTTGGGGTGAAAAATCAGAATTTTGGGGGGAGAAATTTGGGAATTTGGGGAAATTTTGGGGAAATTTTGGGAATATTTGGAATATTCGGGAGGGGTTAGGGGAGAAATTTTGGCTGGAAAAGTTTTGGATTTTGGGGTTGATTTGGGGGAATTTTGGGGGGGGATTTTTGGGAATATTTGGGGATTTTGGGGGGGAGAAATTCGGGGATTGGAGGCGAAATTTTGGGCCAGTTTGGGGCAAAAATTTGGGGTGTCGGGGGAAGGAAATGGAGATTTGGGGAAAATTTTTTTTGGATTTTGGGGGCAAAACTTTGGGATTTTTGAGGGGATTTTTTGGGGGAAATTTGGGGAGATTTGGGGGAAATTTGGGGGGAATTTTGGGAGAGTTGGGAGAGCAAATTTTGGGATTTGGGGGAAAAATTTGAGGGGAAAATTTTGGATTTTTGGGAGGGGAAATTTGGGGATTTTGAGGGGGGGAATTTTGGGGGGAATTCGAGGAGGAGTTTTGGGGAAAATTGGGAATTTGGCGGGGAGAAATTGCGAGGGCAAAATCGGGAATTTTGGGGAAAATTCAGGAATTTGGGAGGGAAATTGAGATTTTGGGCAGGGAGGAAATCTGTGGGGGAAAATTGGGAATTTGGGAGTAAAATTGGGGAATTTGAGACGGAAAATCAGGAATTTGGGGGGGAAACTGGCGCTCATGGTGCTTGTAAATGTTGGGGATTTGGGGAGAATCCCCAAATTCGGATTTTTCCCCATTTTTAGGGAGATCCAGGCCCCCCGGGTCCCCCCGGCAAGGACGGAGCGCCCGGATTGCGGGGATTCCCGGGCGAGAGGGGCCTGCCCGGCACCCCCGTGAGTCCCCAAAATTCCCCAAAAATAGCCCCAAAAATCACTGAAATAGCCCCAAAAATAGTGCCCAAATCCCCCAGAAATTCCCCCAAAAAACCCCAAAATATCCCCAAAAATAGTCCCAAAATATTGCCAAAATCCCCCAGAAATTCTCCCCAAAAAAACCCCAAAATAGCCCCAAAAATAGCCCCAAAAATCACTGAAATATCCCCAAAAATATTCCCCAAAATCCCCCAGAATTCCCCCCAAAAAACCCCAAAATATCACCAAAAATAGTCCCAAAATATTGCCAAAATCCCCCAGAAATTCTCCCCAAAAAACCCCAAAATATCCACAAAAATCACTCAAACATCCCCAAAAATATTCCCCAAAATCCCCCAGAAATTCTCCCAAAAAACCCCAAAATATCACCAAAAATAGTCCCAAAATATTGCCAAAATCCCCCAGAAATTCTCCCCAAAAAACCCCAAAATAGCCCCAAAAATAGTCCCAAAAATCACTGAAATAGCCCCAAAATAGTCCCCAAATCCCCCAGAAATTCCCCAAAAAACCCCAAAGTATTCCCCAAAAATAGTCCCAAAATCACTCAAATATCCCCAAAAATATTCCCCAAATCCCCGAAAATTTCCCCCCAAAAAACCCAAAATATCCCCAAAAATAGTCCCAAAATATTCCCAAAATTTCCCAGAAATTCCCCCAAAATATTCCCAAAAATATTCCCAAAAATATTCCCAAAGTCCCCCAGAAATTCCCCAAAGTATCCACAAAAATATCCCCAAAATCCCCAGAAATTCTCCAAAAATATTCCCAAAAATAGTCCCAAAATCGCCCAGAAATTCTCCCCAAAAAAACCCCCAAACATATCCCCAAAAATAGCCCCAAAAATCACTCAAATATCCCCAAAAAAATCCCCCAAAATCCCCCAGAAATTGCCCCCCAAAATACCCCAAAAATATTCCACAAAAATATTCCCAAAATATCCCCAGAAATTCTCCAAAATATTCCCAAAAATATTCCCAAATTGCCCAGAAATTCTCCCCAAAAAACCCCAAAATATCCCCAAAAATAGCCCCAAAAATATTGCAAAAATCCCCAAAAATTCCCCCCAAAATCCCCAAAATATCCCCAAAAAATAGCCCCAAAAATCACAAAAATATTCCCAAAATATCCCCAAAAATAGTCCCCAAATCCCCCAGAAATTCCCCAAAAACCCCAAAATATCCCCAAAAATGGTCCCAAAATATTGCCAAAATCCCCCAGAAATTCTCCCAAAAAACCCCAAAATATCCACAAAAATCACTCAAACATCCCCAAAAATATTCCCCAAAATCCCCCCCCAGAAATTTCCCCAAAAACCCCAAAATATCCCCAGTCCCAAAAATAGTCCCAAAATATTGCAAAAAAATCCCCCAAAAATTCCCCAAAGTCCCAAAAACCCCAAAATATCCCCAAAAATAGCCCCAAAAATCACTCAAATATCCCCAAAAATAGTCCCCAAATCCCCCAGAAATTCCCCCAAAAACCCAAAAATATCATATCCCCAAAAATAGTCCCAAAATATTGCCAAAATCCCCCCAGAAATTCCCCAAAACCCCAAAAAAAACCCCAAAATATCCCAAAATCACCCAAACATCCCCAAAAAATATTCCCAAAAAATCCCCCCCAGAAATTCTCCCCAAAAAACCCCAAAATATCCCAAAAATAGCCCCCAAAATATCCCCAAAAAATCCCCAGAAATTCCCCAGAAAACCCCAAAATAGCCCCAAAAATAGCCCCAAAAATCCCCAAAATATCCCCAAAAATAGTCCCCAAATCCCCCAGAAATTCTCCCAAAAATTCCCCAAAATATCCCCAAAATAGTCCCAAAAATCACCAAAATCCCCCAAAAAATCCCCACAAAAAACCCCAAAATATCCAAAATTAGCCCCAAAAAACCCAAAATATCCCCAAAAATAGTCCCAAAATATTCCCAAAATTTCCCCAAATTCCCCCAAAAATATCCCCAAAAATATTCCCAAAATATTCCCAAAAAGTCCCCCAGAAATTCCCCCAAAATATCCGCAAAAATATCCCCAAAATCCCCCAGAAATCCCCCAAAATATTCCCAAAAATAGTCCCGAAAATATTCCCAAAATCCCCCAAAAATTCCCCAAAATACTACCAAAGAAAGACCCCAAAACCCCCAAAAATTCCCCCCAAAATTCCCCAAAATCCTCCAGAAATTCCCCCAGAAATCCCCCAAAAATTCCCCTCAAAAACCCCAAAAAAAATCTCCCAAAAATTCCCCCCCAAAAATATTCCCAAAATCTCCCAAAAATTCGCCCCAAACTCCCCCAGAAATTCCCCAAAAAAAACCCAAAATATCCACAAAAATAGTCCCCAAATCCCACAGAAAATCCCCCAAAAATATTTCCAAAATCCCCAAAAAATCCCCCAAATTATTCCCAAAAATATTTCCAAAATCCCCCAAAAATATTCCCGAAAAAAGACCCCCAAACCCCCAAAAATTCCCCCAAAAATTCCCCCAAAATTTCCAAAATTCCCCAGAAATTCCCCCACAAATTCCCCAAATTATTCCCAAAAATATTCCCAAAATCCCCCCAAAATGCTCCAAAATATTACCAAAAAAAGTCCCCAAATCCCCCAAAAATTCCCCCCAAAATTTCCCCAAATATTCCCAAAATTCCCCTAAATATTCCCAAAAATCCCCCAGAAATTCTCCCCAAAATTCCCCAAAATATTCCCAAAAATATTCCCCAAATCCCCCAGAAATTCCCCCCAAAAATTCCCCAAAATATCCCCAAAATCCCCCAAAATTTCCCCCAAAAATTCCCCAAATTATTCCCAAAAATATTCCCAAATCCCCCCAAAATGCCCCAAAATATTACCAAAGACCCCAAAACCCCCAAAAATTCCCCCAGAAATTCCCCCAAATATCCCCAAAACCCCCCCAGAAATCCCCCAAAATATTCCCGAAAATATTCCCAAAATATTACCAAAAAAAGTCCCCAAATCCCCCAAAAATTCCCCCCAAAATTTCCCGAAATATTTCCAAAATTCCCCCAAATATCCCCAAAAATATTCCCCAAATCCCCCAGAAATTCCCCCAAAAACCCCCAAAATATCCCCAAAAATAGTCCCCAAATAGTCCCAAAATCCCCCAAAAATTCCCCAAAATATTCCCAAAAATATTCTCAAAATCCCCCAAAAATTCCCAAAATATTACCAAAAATATTCCCAAAAATGTTCCCAAAATCCCCCAAAAATTCCCTGAAATATTACCAAAAAGACCCCAAATCCCCCAAAAATTCCCCCCAAAAATTTCCAAAATTCCCCAAAAATTTCCCCCAAAATTCCCCCCAAAAATCCCCCAAATCTTCCTCAACATATCCTCCCCAAAATCCCCCAAATTCTCCAAAAATTCCCAACAAATCCCAAAAAAAAAATTCCCAAAAAATCCAAAAAAATTTTTTAAAATCCCCCTAAAAATTCCAAAAAAAATTTCAAAAAAATTCCCCAAAAATTTTCTCCAAAAATCCCCCAAAATATTTTTAAAAATCCCCCCAAAATTAAAAAATAAATTCCCAAAAAAATCCCCAAAAATCCCTTCGAGAATTCCTGAAAAACCCCAAAAATTCTCCAAAAAATTCCTTCAAATGCCCCCAAATCTTCCCCTAAAAATACCAAAAATTTCCCTCAAAATTCCCCAAAATTCCCCAAATTTCGCCCAAAAATTCCCAAATTTTTCTCTTGCAGGGCGAGGGGGGCCTGAAAGGCAGAGCATTTTACCGAGGGCCCCGCGGGACCCCCCGGGCCGGCGGTGAGTGCCCCAAAATTCCCAAATTTTACCCCAAAATTCCCAAAAATTTTACCCCCAAAATTTCAGAATTTTACCCCCAAAAATTCAGAATTTTACCCCAAAAATTCAGAATTTTACCCCAAAAAAATCAGAATTTTACCCCAAAAAATTCAGAATTTTACCCCCAAAAATTCAGAATTTTACCCCCAAAAATTCAGAATTTTACCCCAAAATTCCCAAAAATTTTTACCCCCAAAATTCAGAATTTTACCCCAAAAAATTCAGAATTTTACCCCCAAAAATT
>NW_022148430.1:0-22459 GCF_901933205.1 Camarhynchus parvulus
CGTGCAGGGTGGAGGGGCTCTAGGAACACCGGCAGACCTGGGGGAAATCGGGGAAAATTCAGGGGGAAATCGGGGAAAAATCGGGGGAAAATCGGGGAAAATTCGGGGGAAATTTGGGGAAAGTTTGGGGAAAAATTGGGGAAAATTTAGGGGAAATTTGGGGAAAATTTGGGGAAAATTTGGGGAAAAGTTGGGGAAAATTTAGGAAAAATCGGGAAAATTTGGGGAAAAAAGATCGGGAAAATTCAGGGAAAAATTGGGAAAATTTGGGGGTAATTTGGGGAAAAATTGGGAAAATCGGGAAAATTCAGGGAAAAAAATTTGGGGAAATTCGGGGAAAATTCAGGAAAATTTGGGGAAAAGTCAGGGAAAAATTGGGGAAAATTCAGGAAAAAATCGGGGGAAATTCAGGAAAAAATCGGGGAAAATTTAGGGAAAATTCGGGTAAAATTCAGGAAAAAATGGGGAAATTTGGGGGAAATTTGGGGAAAATTTGGGGAAATTGGGGAAAATTTGGGGGAAATTTGGGGAAAATTCAGGGGAAAATTTAGGGAAAAATCGGGGAAAATTTGGGGAAAATCGGGGAAAATTCAGGGGAAAAATCGGGGAAAATTTGGGGGTAATTTGGGGAAAATTTGGGGAAAAATCGGGGAAAATGCAGGGAAAAATTTGGGGGAAATTTGGGGGAAATTCGGGGAAAATTCAGGTAAAAATTGAGGAAAGTTTGGGAAAAAATTGGGGAAAATTTAGGGGAAAATCGGGGAAAATTCAGGGGAAATTTGGGGAAAAGTCAGGGAAAAATCGGGGAAAATTCAGGAAAAAAATTTGGGAAAATTCAGGAAAAAATTGGGGAAAATTTGGGGGTAATTTGGGGAAAATTCGGGGAAAATCGGGGAAAATTCAGGGAAAAATTTGGGGGAAATTTGGGGGAAATTTAGGGGAAATTTGGGGAAAAGTCAGGGAAAAATTGGGGACAATTCAGGAAAAAATCGGGGGAAATTCAGGAAAAAATCGGGGAAAATTTAGGGAAAATTCGGGGAAAATTCAGGAAAAAAAGGGGAAAATTTGGGGGAAATTTGGGGAAATTTGGGGAAATTTGGGGAAATTTGGGGAAAATGCAAAAAAATGGGGAAAATTTGGGAAAAATTTGAAATTTGGGGAAAATTCAGAGGAAAATTTAGGGGAAAAATGGGAAAAAAATTGGGAAAATTTCAGGGAAAAACCGGGAAAATTCAGGGAAAAATCAGGGAAAAATTGGGGGAAATTCAGGGAAAAATTGGGGAAAAGTCAAGAAAAAATCAGAGAAAAAAATCGGGGAAAATTCAGGAAAAATTCAAGAAAAAATCGGGGAAATTTGGGGAAAATTTGGGGGAAAATCAGGGGAAATTTGGGGTAAATTCAGGTAAAATTTGGGGGAAATTTGGGGAAAATTTGGGGAAAATTTGGGGAAATTTGGGGAAAATTCAGGATAAAATTGGGGGAAAATTGGGGGTAATTTGGGGAAAATTCGGGGAAAATTCAAGGAAAAATCAGGGGAAATTCAGGGAAAATTTGGGGAAAATTCAGGAAAAAATTGGGGAAAATTTGGGGAAAAATTGGGAAAAAATGGGGAAAAATTGGGGAAAAATTGGGGGAATTTGGGGAAAATTTGGGGAAAATTTGGGTAAAAATTCAGGAAAAATCAGAAAATTCAGGAAAAAATTGGGGAAAAAAATTGGGAAAAATTCGGGAAAATTTGGGGAAAATTGGGGAAAATTCAGGGTAAAATCGGGGAAATTTGGGGGGTAATTTGGGGAAAATTAAGGGAAAAATTGGGGAAAATTTGGGGAAAAATCGGGAAAATTCAGGGAAAAATCGGGAGAAATTTGGGGGAAATTTGGGTAAAATTTGGGGAAAATTCAGGGAAAAATCGGGGGAAATTTGGGGGTAATTTGGGGAAAATTCAGGGAAAAATCGGGGAAAAATTGGGGAAAATTCGGGGAAAATTCGGGGAAAAATCGGGAGAAATTTGGGGAAAATTTGGGGAAAATTCAGGGAAAAATCGGGGAAAATTCGGGGGAAAATTGGGAGAAATTTGGGAAAATTTGGGTAAAATTTGGGGAAAATTCAGGGAAAAATCGGGGGAAATTTGGGGAAAATTTGGGGAAAATTCAGGGAAAAATCGGGGAAAATTTGGGGAAAATCGGGAAAATTGGGGGAAAATTTGGGGGAAATTTGGGGAAAAATTTGGGGAAAATTCAGGGGAAAAATCGGGAGAAATTTGGGGAAAATTTGGGGAAAATTCAGGGAAAATTGGGGAAAAAAATTCAAAGGAAATTTGGGGAAACCAGGGGAAAATTCAGGGAAAAATCAGGAAAATTGGGAGAAATTTGGGAAAAATTGGGAGAAAATTTGGGGAAAAATCAGGGTAAAAATTTGGGGAAAATTTGGGGAAAATTCAGGAAAAATTTGGGGTAATTTGGGGAAAATTCAGGGGGAAAATTCGGGGAAAAATCGGGAGAAATTTGGGGAAAATTTGGGGGAAATTCAGGGAAAAATCGGGGAAAATTCGGGGAAAATTGGGGAAATTTGGGGAAAAATTGGGGAAAATTCAGGGAAAAATCGGGGAAAAAATCGGGGGGGGAAATTTGGGGAAAATTCAGGGGAAAATTTGGGGAAAAAACCATTGGGGAAAAAATTTGGCAGTTTGGGGGTTTTTGGGGAAAATTCAGGGAAAAAAGTTTGGGAAATTTGGGGGGAATTTGGGGAAAAAATTTGGGAAAAATTTGGGGGCTTTGGGGAAAAATCGAGGTTTTAAATTGGGGAAAATTTGGGAAAATTGGGGGGGATTTTAGTGGGGCTTGGGATTTGGAAAATTTGGGGGGAAATTTGGGAAAATGGGGGTTTGGGGAATTGGGGACTGGGGATTTGGGAAATTTGGGGGGATTTGGGGAAAAATTTGGGAAAAATTTTTGGGAAAATCATTTGGGGGTTTGGGGGAAATTTTGGGGAAAAATTGGGGGTTTTGGGGGAAAATCCACTGGGGAATTGGGAGTTTGGGGCCTTGGGGAGAGGTTGGGAATTGGGGATTTGGGGTTTGGAATTTGGGATTTGGGGATTTGGGTTGGGAAATTTGGGGTTTGGGATTTGGGGATTTGGGGGAAAAGGTTGGGAAAATTTGGGGTTTTGAGATTTTTGGGGGGAGAAATTGGGGGGGTTTTGGGGGGTTTGGGGGTTTAGCATTTTATGGGGTTTTGGGGGAATTGGGGACCTGGGGATTTGGGGAAATTTGGGGAGTGGGGGAATTTGAGGGAAAAATCTGCAGTAAAATTGGGATTTGGGGATTTGGGGAAAACGGTTGAGAAATTTGGGGGGGATTTGGGGGGAATTCAGGGGGGTTTCTAGTAGATTTTTGGGAAAGTATGGGGGTTTTGGGGATATTTTTGGGGGAAAAATTTGGGATTTGGGGGATTTGAGGGGGAAATCGGGAAACCTGGAAAATTTTTTGGGGGGATTTGGGGAAGAGCAAAATTTGGGGTCAAATTTTGGGGGAACGGGGGTTTTTGGGAGGGATTTGGGGACTGGGGATTTGGGGGAAAATTGGGGGTTTGGGAAATTTGGGGGGATTTGAGGGGGAAATTTGGGGAAAATGGGTTTGGGATTTGGGAGCCTGGGATTTGGGGAATTGGGGATGGGCTAAAATTTGGGATTTGGGGAAAAATTGGGGGAAATTTGGGGAACTGGATCAGGATCTGGGGGCCTGGGGGTTTGGGATTTGAGGGGGTTTTTGGGGAAAATTGGGGAGTGGGGGAAATTTGGGGAGTTTGGGGAAATGGGGAAAATGGAGGGGGAATTGGGGATTTGGGGTTTCGGGATTTTTTGGGGCCTTTGGGGATTTTGGACCATGGGTTTTGGGGGTTTGGGGGATTTTGGGGGAGTTTACATGGGGGGTCGGGGGAAATGGGATCTGGGGATAATCTTGGGGAACCAGGAAAATGGAGGCCCTGGGGAAAAGGGGATTTGGGGCCTTGGGATTTGGGGGGGATTTGAGGTTGGGAATTGGGGGAACTTTGGGGGGCCTTGGGATTTTTGGGATCTGGGGATTTTGGGGAACTGGGGGGAGATTTTGGGATTTTATGGGGTTTTGGGGGGATTGGGGATCTGGGATTTGGGATTTGGGGGATTTGAGGTTGGGAATTGGGGATTTGGGGGTTGGGATTTGGGATTTTGGGGATTTGGGGGAATTGGGGATTTGGGGGTTTTGGGATTTTTGGGGCCTTTGGGGATTTTGGGGGGTTTGGGGGAGATTTTGGGGATTTTATGGGGGTTTTGGGGGGATTTGGGACTGGGGATTTGGGAGTTTGGGATTTGGGGGATTTGAGGTTGGGAATTGGGGATTTGGGGTTTTGGGATTTTTTGGGGGGAATTTGGGGATTTTTGGGGGGGTTTTTGGGGGTTTGGGGAGATTTTGGGGATTTTATGGGGGTTTGGGGGGATTTGGGAGTGGGGATTTGGGATTTGGGATTTGGGGATTTGAGGTTGGGAATTGGGGATTTGGGGTTTTGGGATTTTTTGGGGGGAATTTGGGGATTTTTGGTGGGGTTTTTGGGAGGGGTTTGGGGTAAATTTTGGGGATTTTATGGGGTTTTGGGGGGGATTTGGGACTGGGGATTTGGGATTTGGGATTTGGGGGATTTGAGGTTGGGAATTGGGGATTTGGGGTTTGGGGTTTTGGGATTTGAGGATCAGGATTTGAGAATTTGGGGATTTGGGATTTTGGGAATGGGGAATTTGGGATTTGGGGGATTTGAGGTTGGGCATTGGGGATTTGGGGTTTGGGATTTGGGATTTGGGGATTGGGATTGGGAATTGGGGATTTGGGGATTTGGGATTTGGGGATTTGAGATCTGGGGTTGGGAATTGGGGACTGGGGATTGAGATTTGGGGTTTTGAGATTTTGGGATTTGGGGGATTTGGGGATTTTGGAGTTTTGGGATTTGGGAATTTGGAATTTGGGATTTGGGATTTAGAATCAGGATTTGGGAATTGGGATTTTGGGGGTTTGGGGGTTTTGGGGGGGTGGGGATTTGGGAATTTGGGGTTGGGATTTGGGGTTGGGAATTGGGGACTTTGGGTTTTGGGATTTGAGGTTTGGGGATTTGGGATTTCGGGGGTTTGGGGATCAAAAATGAGCATTTGGGATATGAGGGTTTCGGGTTTGGGGTTTGGGGATTTGGGGATTTGGGGTTGAAAATTCAGGATTGGGGATTGGGAGTTTGGGGTTTGGGGTTTGGGATCAGGATTGGGAGATTGGGAATTGGGGATTTGGGGATTTGGGGTTTGGAGATTTGGGGATTAGGGGTTTGGGGGTTTTGGGGTTTTGGGGTTTTGGGGTTTGGGATTTGGGATTTGGGGTTTGGGATTTTAGGATTTGGGTTTCAGAGGGTTTTGGGATTTGGGGATTTGGGAATTTGGGGTTGGAAATTGGGGAATTTCGGGTTTGGAGATTTGGGGTTTGGGGGGTTTGGGGTTGGGATTTGGGAATTTGGGGTTTGGGGGTTTGGGAATTGGTGATCATGGGATTTGGGGATTTGGGGGATTTAGGATTTGGGAATTTGGGGGTTCTGACGCTGACACCGGGAACATCCTGCAGGGGAATTTTGGGGGATTTGGGGTTTTTATGGGGTTCTGGGATTTTTTAGGGGAATTTTGGGGGAGATTTTGGGAATTTTGGGGGTTTTAGGGGATTTTATGGGGTTTTGGGGGGGTTGTTTGGGGGGATTTGGGATTTGGGATTGGGTTTCAGGGGGTTTGGGGTTTTGGGTTTGGGGGATTTTGGGATTGGGGATTTGGGGGTTTTGGGGGTTTTGGGGGTTGGGATTTTCAGATTTGGGGTCAAAAATGGGAGATTGGGAATGGGGGATTTTAGGATTTGGGATTTTGGGGTTTGGGATTTTGGGGGTTGGGATTTTGAGATTTGGAAATTGGGGATTTGGGATTTGGGAGATTGAGGAGATTTGGAGTTGGGATTTTGGGATTTGGGGATTTGGGGATTTTGGATTTGGGGATTTGGGGATTTGGGATTTTGGGGATTTGGGATTTGGGGATTTGGGATTTTGGGATTTGCGGGATGATTTGGGGATTTGGGGATTTGGGATTTTGGGATTTGGGATTTGGGAATTTGGGGATTTGGGATTTGGGGGATTGGGGATTTGGGGATTTGGGGGATTTGGGATTTGGGGAATTTGGGGATTTGGGATTTGGGGATTTGGGGATTTGGGATTTGGGGATTTGGGATTTGGGATTTGGGAGATTGAGGAGATTTGGAGTTGGGATTTGGGGATTTGGGATTTGGGATTTGCGGATTTGGGGATTTGGGATTTGGGATTTTGGGATTCGGGATTTGGGGATTTGGGAATTTGGGGATTTGGGGGGATTTGGGATTTTGGGATTTGGGATTTGGGATTTGGGGATTTGGGGATTTGGGTTTTGGAGATTTGGGATTTGGAGATTTGGGGATTTGGGGATTTGGGGATTTGGGGATTTGGGGATTCAGAGATTTTGCGATTTTGGGATTTTGGGATTTGGGAATCTGGACTCTGGGATTGAGGATCAGGATTTGGGATTTTGGGATTTGGGGTTGGGAATTTTGCGGCCATGGAGACCTGGGGACGCAGGTGACACAAACAGGTGACACAGAGGTGACAATAACAATTCACAGGTGACACAGCTGTGACATCAATGACACACACAGGGTGACACAGGTGTGACAATGACCACTCACAGGTGACACAGAGGTGACACAGGTGACATTAATGACACACAGAGGTGACACCGGTGACACAGGTGACACCAATGACACAAACAGGTGACACAGGTGTGACAATAACGACTCACAGGTGACACAGGTGACAAAAACAGGTGGCACAGGTGACACAGGTGACATTAATGACACACAGAGGCGACACCGGTGACACAGGTGACATCAATGACACACACAGGTGACACAGGTGACCCACACAGGTGACAATAATGTCCCACCTGAGCTCGGAGGTGACGAGCCACCCGCCCTGTGGCAGCGCCACCTGGGCCATGTCGCTGTCCCCAAACACACAGGTGTGACAATAACGATTCACAGGTGACACAGGTGTGACAATAACCACTCACAGGTGACACAGGTGACACAGGTGACATCAATGACACACACAGGTGACACAGGTGTGACATCAGTGACACACACAGGTGACACAGGTGTGACATTGACCACTCACAGGTGACACAGAGGTGACACAGGTGACACCAATGACACACATAGGTGACACAGGTGACCCACACAGGTGACAATAATGACCCACCTGAGCTCGGAGGTGACGAGCCACCCGCCCTGTGGCAGCGCCACCTGGGCCATGTCGCTGTCCCCAAACACACACAGGTGACAATAACGATTCACAGGTGACACAGGTGTGACAATAACCACTCACAGGTGACACAGGTGACACAGGTGACATCAATGACACACACAGGTGACACAGGTGACCCACACAGGTGACAATAATGTCCCACCTGAGCTCGGAGGTGACCCCCAAAACCCCCCCTGGGCAGCCCACCTGGGCCATGTCAAGCTGTCGCCAAACACACACAGGTGTGACAATAACGATTCACAGGTGACACAGGTGTGACAATAACCACTCACAGGTGACACAGGTGACACAGGTGACATCAATGACACACACAGGTGGCACAGGTGACCCACACAGGTGACAATAATGACCCAAACCTGAGCTCGGAGGTGACGAGCCACCCCCCCTGTGGCAGCGCCACCTGGGCCATGTCGCTGTCCCCAAACAAACACACAGGTGTGACAATAACAGCTCACAGGTGACACAGGTGTGACAATAACCACTCACAGGTGACACAGGTGTGACAATGGACACAAACAGGTGTCACAGGTGACCCAATGCCCGAAAATGCGAGAGGTGACGAAAAAATGGGAAAAACCCAAAAATTCCCCCCAAAACTCGTGGCAGCGCCACACCTGGGACATGTCGGGGATGTCGCCGTCGCCGAGAAAATTGGAAAAAATAACAAAAATGCCGTCGCCCCAAAACCGACCGGCGTCACACCTGGGGTGAGGGCCCGGGAATGCCCGCCCCGCGCGCGGCAAAAAATAACAAAAAATGGAAAAAACCCCAAAATTAACCCCAAAACTCGACCCCGTCACACCTGGGACAGGTGAGGCGCGGGCGCGTCCGACGGGTGCAGCGTCAGGAACGTCACACCCCAAAAACTGGGACAGGTGAGGGGATTGGCGGAATGCCCCCCTAAAAATGCCGAGAAAAAATGGGGAAAATGGGAAAAAAAATGCTTTGAGAAAAATGTGAAAAATGGGAAAAAATGGGAAAACCCAAAATTCTACCCCCAAAACTCGACCAGGAACGTCACACCTGGGACAGGTGAGGGGATTGGCGGGAATGCCCGGAAAAATGCCGAGAAAAATGGGAAAAAACCCAAAATTCTACCCCCAAAACTCGACCAGGAACGTCACACCTGGGACAGGTGAGGGCATGGGTGGGAATGCCCGGAAAAATCCCGAGAAAATGGGAAAAATAACGAAAAAAAAATGGGAAAAAACCCCCAAAATTCAACCCCCAAAACTCGACCAGGAACGCCACACCTGGGACAGGTGAGGGCATGGCTCAATGGGAGAAATTGACAGGAAAATGGGAAAAACCCCAAAATTCCCGAAAAAAAAACTCGAGAAAAAATGGAAAAAATAACGAAAAATTGGAAAAATGGGAAAAATGGGAAAAAACCCCCAAAATTCTATCCCCAAAACTCGACCAGGAACGTCACACCTGGGACAGGTGAGGGGATTGGTGGGAATGCCCGGAAAAAAAAAATAACGAGAAAAAAAATGAAGCAGAATAACGAAAAAAAAATGGGAAAAAACCCCAAAATTCAACCCCCAAAACTCGACCGGGAACGTCACACCTGGGACAGGTGAGGGGATTGAGGGAATGCCCGGAAAAATCCCGAGAAAAATGGGAAAAAATGGGAAAAACCCCAAAATTCAACCCCTAAAACTCGACCAGGAACGTCACACCTGGGACAGGTGAGGGCATGGGTGGGAATTCCCGAAAAATCCCGAGAAAATGGAAAAAATAACGAAAAATGGGAAAAAACCCCAAAATTCAACCCCCAAAACTCGACCAGGAACGTCACACCTGGGACAGGTGAGGGCATGGGCGGGAACCCGAAAAAATCCGAAAAATGGGAGAATTGCAGAAAAACCCCCAAAGGCACCCAAAAATCGCCCCAAATGGGACAGGTGAGGGGATGGGCGGGAATTCCCCAAAATGTCCCTAAAAAATCACCCAAAAAAATGATGCCAAAATTCTACCCCCAAAATCGCCCCAAAATGACCCATGGCCAGGGAAGTCGCCCCCCCAAAAGACCCCAAAAAAGGACCCCACACCTGGGAAAATGGCCCCAAAATCCCTAAAAATCACCCAAAAAAATGACCCCCCCAAAAATCTCCCTAAAATCACCCCAAAACCCTGACCCCTAAAATGACCCCTAAAATCGCCCAAAAATGACCACAAAATTGCTCTAAAATCACCCAAAATGCCACCAAAATCACAGAAAAATAACCCTAAAATCACCCCAAAATGACCCCAAAATTGCCCTAAAATCATCCTAAAGTCATCCCTAAAATCACCCAAAAATGACCCCAAAATCGCCCTAAAATAACTCAAAAATCACCATGAAATGACCCAAAAGTCACCCCAAAATCGCCCCAAAAGTCGCCCAAAATTTGCCTAAAAATGACCCTAAAATCACCCCAACAAACCACCCAAAATTGACCTGAAAATTACCCCCAAATCACCCAAAAATGACTCCAAAATCGCCTGAAAATCACCCCAAAATGACCCCTAAAATCTCCCCCAAAATGACCCCGAAATTGCCCCCCAAATCGCGCTAAAATCGCCCTAAATTACCCCAAAAATCACCCTAAAATGGCCCAAATATATCGGCAAAATCTCCCCCAAAATGACCCCAAAAATCACCCCAAAATTACCCCAAAATCCCCACAAAATGACTCCAAAAATGACCATAAAATCACCCCCAAATGACCCAAGTATCACCCAAAAATGACCCCAAAATCACCCCAAAAATCACCAAAATAATCATCCCTAAAATTGCCCCAAAATTACCCTAAAACGACCCTAAAATTGCCCCAAAATGTCCCAAAAATCACCCCTAAAATGACCCAAAAAATTCCCTAAAATCGCCCCAGAATGACCCCCAAATCCCCCTAAAATTGTCCAAAAATTCCCCAAAATCGACCCATAAATGATTCAAAAATGCCCTAAAATCACCCAAAAATGACCCTAAAGTCACCCCAAATGACCCAAATATCACCCAAAATTGACACAAAAATCGCCCCAAAAATTGCCCAAAAATTACCCCAAATTCGCCCTAAAATTACCCTAAAATTTCCCCCAAAATGGTTCCAATATGACCCCAATAGCACCTAAAAATGACCCAAAAAATAACCCCAAAATTACCCCAAAAAGTGCCCAAAATGACCCAAAAATCCCCCTATAATGGCCCTAAAATCACCCCAAAATCGCCCTAAAATGGCCCCAAAATCACCCAGAAATAATCGCCCTAAAATGACCCGAAAATCACCCAAAAATGACCCCAAAATCTCCCTAAAATCACCCAAAAAAGACAATACCAAAATCAAAATCACCCTAAAATGAAACCCCCCAAAATCACCCAAAATGCCACCAAAATCACCCTAAAATGACCCCCAAATAACCCCCAAATCACCCTAAAGTGACCCCAAAATCACCAAAAAAGACCCTAAAATCACCCCAAAATCACCCCAAAAATCACCCAAAAATGACCCCAAAATCGCCCCAAAAATGCCGCAAAATTTGCCTAAAAATGACCCTAAAATCACCCCAAAAATGTCCTAAAATCACCCTAAAATGACCCCGAAATCGCCCTAAAATGACGCAAATATCACCCAAAAATGACCCCAAAATCTCCCTAAAATCACCCAAAATGCCACCAAAATCACCCTAAAATGACTCCCCAAATAACCCCAAAATACCCCCAAAATCACCGAAAATCGCCCCAAAATCAACCATAAATGTCCCCAAAAATGTCCCCAAAAATCATCTAAAATCTCCCAAAAATTACTCCAAAATTGCCCTAACATGACCCCATAATCACCCCTAAAATCGCCCCAAAAACTCCCAAAAATGACTCCAAACTCTCCTCAAAATCACCCAAAAATGACGCCAAAATTGCACCAAAAATGACCCTAAAATTACCCTAAAATGACCCAAAAATTGCCACAAAATCACCCATAAAATCACCCGAAAATGACCCTAAAATCACCCCAAAATCGTCCAAAAATCACCTCAAAAATTCCCCAAAATGGGCCCAAAAATGTCCCAAAAAGGATCTTAAAATTGCTCAAAAATTACCCTAAAATCACCTAAGTGACCCCAAATTCGCCCCAAAAATTGCCCTAAAATGACCCCAAAATGACCCCAAAATCTCCCTAAAATCGCCCCAAAATGACCCCAAAATGACCCTAAAATCGCCCCAAAATCGCCCAAAATCGGCCCAAATTCGGCGTTTCCGGTTCTCCTGCGGCCCCTCCCCCTCCCAGGGGAGGCTCCGGAATTTCGGGAATTTCTCAAAATTCCCAAAAAAGCCGCGTTTGGGGTGGGGGAGGGGCCGCAGCTGCGGGATGGGGGAGGGGCCCCGCCCATCCCCCCGGGGGGGCCGCACCCCAAATTTGGGACCCCGCCCAAAAAAATGGGGGGAGAAAGGAGGGAATCCTAAAAATTGGGGGACCCCAAAAATTGGGGGCTGAAATTGGGGAACCCGAAAATTGGGGAACCCCAAAAATTGGGAATCTCAACATTTGGGATCCCCCCGAAATTAGGAGACCCCAAAAATTGGGATCTTCTAAAATTGGGGCACCCCAAAAATTGGGATCCCCTAAAATTGGGACGCCCCAAAAATTGGGATGCCCTAAAACTGGGACACCCCAAAATCAGGAGACCCCAAAATTTGGGAACCCCAAAATCAGGAAACCCCAAAATCAGATTCCCCTAAAATTGGGACACCCCAAATTAGGATCCCCTAAAATTTGCCTCTCCTAAAATGAGGACACCACAAAATTTGGGGAACCCCAAAATCAAGACACCCCCAAAACTGGGATTCCCTAAAATTGGGACACCCCAAAATTTGGGAAAGCCCCAAAATTTGGGGGCTGAAATTGGGATTATTTAAAATTGGGAAACCCTAAAATTTGGAAGACCCCAAAATCGGGGAACCCAAACATTTAGGATAACTCAAAAAATGGGGTCTCCTAAAATCGGGGAGACCAAAAATTGGGATTGCCTAAAATTGGGACACCCCAAAATTTGGATATCCCTAAATTTCGGATCTCTCAAAAATTAGAATCCCCTAAAACTGGGGGACCCCAAAATCAGGGGACCCCAAAATCTGGATTCCCTAAATTTAGGCAAGTCTGAAATTGGGAAACCTTGAAACTGGGATTTCCCCTAAAACTGGCATCACCCCAAATTTGGATCCCCATAAAACTGGGAAGCCCAAAATTTGGGAAACCCCCGAAACTGGGAACCCCCAAAAACTGAGAGCCCCAAAACTGGGACTTCCCCCCAAACTCCTCCAAAACCGGAACCCCCCTAAACCCCCCCCAAAAAAACCCCAAAATCGGGATTCCCAAAACCAGGACCTCTCCCAGACTCCCCCAAATCCGGATCCCCAAAACCGGAACCCCCCTAAACCCCCCCCCAAAAAAACCCCAAAATCGGGATCCCCAAAACCAGGACCTCTCCCAGACTCCCCCAAATCCGGATCCCCAAAACCGGAACCCCCCTGAACCCCCCAAAAAAACCCCAAAATCAGGATTCCCAAAACCAGGACCTCTCCCAGACTCCCCCAAATCCGGATCCCCAAAACCAGGATCCCCAAAACCGGAACCCCCCTGAACCCCCCCAAAAAAACCCAAAATCGGGAATTGCCAAACCCAGAACACCCCAAACTCCCCCAAAACTGGGACCCCCAAACTCCCAAAAACCCCAAAATCGGGATCCTCCAAAATCGGGACCCCCCCCCCCAGATTCCCCAAAAACCCCAAAATCGGGACCCTCCTGTCCCGGGACCCCCCAAATTCTCCAAAAACCCCAAAATCGGGACCCTCCGAAATGGGGACCACCCCCAAACTCCTCAAAAACCCCAAAATCGGGACCCTTCAAAATCCGCGAGATCCAAAACCGGAGTCCCCCTGACCCCGAGACCCCCCCCCAAAATCGGCACACCCCAAAATCGGGATTCTCCAAACCCAGGACCCCCCAAATTCCAAAAGGCCCAAAACCGAGACACCCCAAAACCGGGACCCTCCTGTCCCGGGACATCCCAAAACCGGGACACCCCAAAACAAGGACACCCCAAAACCGGGATATCCCAAAACAGAGACCCGCCCAAAACCGGGACCCTCCTGTCCCGGGACACCCCAAAATCGGGACATCCCAAAACGGGATAATCCAAAACAAGGATGTCCCAAAACTGGGACACGCCAAACCGGGGCACCCCAAAACCGGGATTCTCCTGTCCCAGGACATCCCAAAACCGAGACCCACCCAAAAATCAAGATCCTGCAAACCGGGACACCCCAAAATCGGGATAACCCAAAATCGAGACCCGCCCAAAAACCGGGATCCTCCAAACCGGGACACCCCAAAACCGGGACACCCCAAAACGAGGATATCCCAAACCCGAGACCCGCCCAAAAGGGAGACCCACCCAAAACCGGGACAACCCAAAACCGGGACCTCCCCAAAACCGAGACCCTCCTGTCCCGGGACACCCTAAAATCGGGACCTCCCAAAACCGGGACATCCCAAAACCGGGACACCCCAAAACCTGCAAACCCCAAAACCGGGATACCCCAAAACCGAGACCCTCCTAGTCCCGGGACACCCCAAAATCTGCAAACTCCAAAACCGGGACACTCCAAAAACTGCAAACCCCAAAACCAGGATACCCCAAAACCGAGACCCTTCTAGTCCCGGGACACCCCAAAATCGGGACCTCCCAAAACCGGGACCCGCCCAAAATCGGGATCCTCCAAACCGGGACACCCCAAAATCTGCAAACCCCAAAACCGGGATACCCCAAAACCGAGACCCTTCTAGTCCCGGGACACCCCAAAACCGGCACCCTCCTGTCCCGGGACACCCCAAAACCGGGACCCGCCCAAAATCGGGATCCTCCAAACCGGGACACCCCAAAACCTGCAAACCCCAAAACCGGGACACTCCAAAAACTGCAAACCCCAAAACCGGGATACCCCAAAACCGAGACCCTTCTAGTCCCGGGACACCCCAAAACCGGCACCCTCCTGTCCTGGACACCCCAAAACCGGGACCCGCCCAAAATCGGGATCCTCCAAACCGGGACACCCCAAAACCTGCAAACCCCAAAACTGGGACACTCCAAAAACTGCAAACCCCAAAACCGGGATACCCCCAAAACCGAGACCCTTCTAGTCCCGGGACACCCCAAAATCGGGACATCCCAAAACCGGGACCCGCCCAAAATTGGGATCCTCCAAACCGGGACACCCCAAAACCGGGACACCCCAAAACCTGCAAACCCCAAAACCGGGACACTCCAAAAACTGCAAACCCCAAAACCGGGATACCCCAAAACCGGGACCCTCCTGTCCCGGGACACCCCAAAACCGGGACCCCTCCCCGAAATTGGGGGTCCCCCCCATCTCTCACTCACCGGGAGGGGCCGGGGTCGCCCCCAGGGCGGCGGCCGCCACCAGCAGCGACAGCAGCGGCGACAGCAACGGCGACAGCAGCGGCGACAGAAACGGCGACAGGACCGGGGGGGCCCCGCCGAGACCCCCCACCATGGCCCGGACCCCCGCGCGAGGAGGAGGAGGAGGAGGAGGAGGAGGAGGAGGAAGAGGAGGAGGAGGAAGGTCCCGGGAGCGGAGGAAGGTCCCGGGATAACGGAAAACAGGAGGAGGAGGAGGAGGAGGAGGGCGGGGGCGGGAGGAAGAGCTCGGGATGACAGCGGAGGAGGAGGAGGAGGAGGAGGAGGCGGCGGGATGAAGGTCCCGGGACGGCCGAGGAGGAGGAGGAGGAAGGTCCCGGGGGTGGAGGAAGGTCCCGGGATAACGGAAAAGAGGAGGAGGAGGAGGAGGAGGGCGGAGGCGGGGATGGGAGGAAGATCTCGGGATGACGGAGGAGGAAAAGTTTTTCTGGGATGACGAAGAGGAGGAGGCGGGGGGATGAAGGTCCCGGGATGACGAGGAGGAGGAGGAAGGGGAGGAGGAAGGTCCCGGGGGTGGAGGAAGGTCTCGGGATAACGGAAAAGAGGAGGAGGAGGAGGAGGAGGAGGAGGCGGGGATGGGAGGAAGATCTCGGGATGACGGAGGAGGAAAAGTTTTCCAGGGATGACGAAGAGGAGGAGGCGGGGGGATGAAGGTCCCGGGATGACGAGGAGGAGGAGGAAGAGGAGGAGGAGGAGGAGGAGGAGGAAGGTCCCGAGATAACGGAAAAAGGAGGAGGAGGAGGAGGAAGAGGGCGGGATGGGATGAAGGTCTCGGGATGACGGAGGAGGAAAAAGTTTTCCCGGGATGACGAAGAGGAGGAGGCGGGGGCGGGATGAAGAGCTCGGGATGACAGCGGAGGAGGAGGAGGAGGAGGAGGAGGCGGCGGGATGAAGGTCCCGGGACGGCCGAGGAGGAGGAGGAAGGTCCCGGGGTGGAGGAAGGTCCCGAGATAACGGAAAAAGAGGAGGAGGAGGACGGAGGCGGGGATGGGAGGAAGATCTCGGGATGACGGAGGAGGAAAAGTTTTTCTGGGATGACGAAGAGGAGGCGGGGGCGGGATGAAGGTCCCGGGATGACGATGAGGAGGAGGAGGAGGAGGGCGGGGGCGGGATGAAGGCTCCAGGATGACGGAGGAGGAAAAAATGTTCCCGGGATGACGAAGAGGAGGGAGGAGGAAAGTCCCGGGATAGAGGAGGAGGAGGAGGAGGAGGCGGGATGAAGATCCCCGGATAGTGGATGAGGAGGAGGAGGAGGAGGAGGGGGCGGGATGAAGATCCCGGGATAGTGGATGAGGAGGAGGAGGAGGAGGCGGGATGAAGATCCCGGAATGACGGAGAACGTTTTTCCCGGGATAACGGAGGAGGGAAAGTTTTTCCTGGGATGACGAAGAGGAGGAGGAGGAGGAGGGGGAGGGATGAAGGCTCCGGGGATGACGGAGGGGGAAAAAAATTTCAGGGACGATGAAGAGGAGGAGGAGGAGGAGGAGGGGGAGGGATGAAGATCCCGGGATAGCGGAGGAGGAGGAGGAGGAGGAGGAGGAGGAGGAGGAGGAAGGTCCCGAGGGTGGAGGAAGGTCCTGGGACAGCAGAGGAGGAGGAGGAGGAGGAGGAGGAGGAAGATCCCGGGATGGCAGAGGAAAGTGGTGAAGGGGGGGATGAAGGCTCCGGGATGATGAAGAGGAGGAGGAGGAGGAGGAGGAGGGGGCGGGATGAAGATCCCGGGATAGCGGAGGAGGAGGAGGAGGAGGAGGAGGTGGAGGAAGAGGAGGAAGAGGAGGAAGATCCCGGGATGGCAGAGGAAAGTGGCGAAGGGGGGGAAGGAAGGCCCTGGATGATGAAGAGGAGGAGGAGGAGGAGGAGGGGGGGATGAAGGGGTGACAGATGAGGAGGAGGAGGATGATGGTCCTGGGATAACGGAGGGGATGGGGAGGGGAGGGATGGGATGAAGGCACCGGGATGATGACGATGATGAGGATGAGGATGAGGAGGATGATGATGATGATGATGGGATGAAGGCTCTGGGATGATGAGGATGAGGATGACGATGGGATGAAGGCTCTGGGATGATGATGATGATGACAATGATGATGAAGATGGGATGAAGGCTCTGGGATGATGACGATGGTGATGAGGATGATGATGACGATGATTATGAGGATGGGATGAAGGCTCCGGGATGATGATGATGATGAGGATGAGGAGGGGATGAAGGTTCCAGGATGATGATGATGATGATGATGATGATGGTGATGGTGATGATGATGATGGTGATGATGATGATGATGATGGGATGAAGGCTCCAGGATGACGATGATGATGATGACGATGATGATGAGGATGGGATGAAGGCTCTGGGATGATGATGATGATGATGAGGATGACGATGGGATGAAGGCTCCGGGATGATGATGATGATGAGGATGAGGAGGGGATGAAGGTTCCAGGATGATGATGATGATGATGATGATGATGGTGATGATGATGATGGTGATGATGACGATGATGATGATGATGATGATGATGATGATGATGATGATGATGATGATGACGATGATGATGATGATGGGATGAAGGCTCTGGGATTCTCCCGGGGTTTTCCAGCTGCACTAGAGGGGGGGAGGGACAGGGGGACCCGAGAGGGGACACGGGGACACCCCCGGGCCTTGGGGACAATTCTGGGCCTTGGGGACAACTCTGGGCCTTGGGGACACTCCCGAGGTGACACCGAGGCCTTGGGGACACCGCCAGGCTTTGGGGACACTCCTGAGGTGACACAGAGGCCGTGGGGACACTGCCAGGCCTTGGGGACACTCCCAGGCCTTGGGGACACTCTCAAGGTGGCACCAAGACCGTGGGGTCACTCCTGAGCCTTGGGGACACTCCCGAGGTGGCACCAAAGTCTTGGGGACACTCCCGAGGTGGCACCAAAGTCTTGGGGACATTTCTGGGCCCTGGGGACACTCCTGAGCCTTGGGGACACTGCTGATGTGACACTGAAATCATGGTGACACTCCTGAACTTCGGGGACACTCCTGGGCCTTGGGGACACTCCTGGGCCTTGGGGACACTCCCGAGGTGACACCAAGGCCTTGGGGACACTGCCAGGCCTTGGGGACACTCCTGAGGTGACACCGAGGCCTTGGGGACACTCCCAGGCCTTGGGGACACTCCTGAGGTGACACCGAGGCCTTGGGGACACTGCCAGGCTTTGGGGACACTCCCAGAGGTGACACCGAGGCCTTGGGGACACTCCTGAGCCTTGGGGACACTGCTGATGTGACACTGAAATCATGGTGACACTCCTGAACTTCGGGGACACACCTGGGCCCTGGGGACACACCTGGGCCCTGGGGACGCTCCTGGGCCTTGGGGACACTCCCGAGGTGACACCAAGGCCTTGGGGACGCTGCCAGGCCTTGGGGACACTCCGCAGGCCTTGGGGACACTCCTGAGGTCACACCGAGGCCTTGGGGACACCGCCAGGCTTTGGGGACACTCCTGAGGTGACATTCCCGAGCTTTGGGGACATTCCCAGGCCTTGGGGACAATTCTGGGCTTTGGGGACACCCCCAAGGTGGCACCAAAATCTTGGGGACACTCCTGGGCCTTGGGGACAACTCCAGACCCTGGGGACACTCCTGAGGTGGCACCGAGACCTTGGGGACACTCCTGGAGCTCTGGGGACACTCCAAGGTTTGGGGACACTCCTGAGGTGACACAAAGGCGCTGGGGACACCACCAGACCTTGGGGTCATTCCCGAGGTGACACCAAAGTCTCGGGGACACTTCCAAGCTTTGGGGACAATCCCAGGGTGGCACCAGAATCTTGGGGACACTGCCGAGCTTTGGGGACACTCTGGGGCCTTGGGGACACTCCTGAGGTGACATTCCCGAGCTTTGGGGACATTCCCAGGCCTTGGGGACAATTCTGGGCTTTGGGGACACTCCCAAGGTGGCACCAAAATCTTGGGGACACTCCTGGACCTTGGGGACACTCCTGAGGTGACACCGAGGCCTTGGGGACACTCCCGGGCCTTGGGGACACTCCCAGGCCTTGGGGACAATCCTGAGCCTTGGGGACAACTCTGGGCCTTGGGGACACTCTGAAGGTGGCACCAAGACCGTGGGGACACTCCTGGACCTTGGGGACACTCCTGAGGTGACACCGAGGCCTTGGGGACACTCCCAGGCCTTGGGGACACTCCCAGGCCTTGGGGACAATTCTGGGCCTTGGGGACACTCCTGAGGTGACACCGAGACCATGGGGACAGAGTCCTGGGCCTTGGGGACAATTCCCAGGTCTTGGGGACACTCCCGAGGTGACACCGAGGCCTTGGGGACACTCCTGGGCCTTGGGGACACTCCTGAGGTGACACAGAGGCCTTGGGGACACTCCCAGGCTTTGGGGACACTCCCGAAGTGGCACCAAAATCTTGGGGACAACTCTGGGGCCTTGGGGACACTCCTGAGCTTTGGGGACACTCCCAGGATTTGGGGACACTCCCGAGGTGACACCGAGGCCTTGGGGACATTCCTGGGCCTTGGGGACATTCCTGGGCCTTGGGGACACTTCTGGGCTTTGGGGACACCGCCAAGGTGACACCAAGACCCTTGGGGACACTCCTGAGGTTTTGGGGACAATCCTGAGGTGGCACCAAAGTCTTGGGGACACTCCCGAACTTTGGGGACACTCGCGAGGTCACACCGAGGCTCTGGGGACATTCCCGAGCTTTGGGGACATTCCCAGGCCTTGGGGACAATTCTGTGCCTTGGGGACAAATCCAGACCTCAGGGACACTCCTGAGGTGGCACTGAGACCATGGGGACACTCCTGGTCCTTGGGGACAATTCTGGACCTTGGGGACACTCCCGAGGTGGCACCAAGACCATGGGGACACTCCTGGAGCTCTGGGGACACTCCTGTGCCTTGGGGACACTCCTGAGGTGGCACCGAGACCATGGGGACACTCCTGGGCCTTGGGGACAATTCTGGACCTTGGGGACACTCCTGAGGTGGCACCAAAATCTTGGGGACACTCCTGAGCTTTGGGGACACTCCCGAGGTGACACAGAAGCCTTGGGGACACGCCCAGGATTTGGGGACACTCCCGAGGTGACACCGAGGCCTTGGGGACACTGCCAGACCTTGGGACAATGCTGAGCCTTGGGGACACCTCCTGAGCTTTGGGGACACTCCCGAGGTGACAACCAGACCCTGGGGACACTCCTGGACCTTGGGGACAAATCCATACCTTGGGGACACTCCCAAGCTTTGGGGACACTCCTGAGGTGACACCAAAGTCTTGGGGACACGCCCAGGATTTGGGGACACTCCCGAGGTGACACCAAAATGTTGGGGACACTCCTGGACACTCCCAAGCTTTGGGGACACTCCCGAGGCACCACCAAAGTCTTGGGGACACTCCTGGACCATGGGGACACTTTCAGATCATGGGGACACTCTGGAGCCTTGGGGACACTCCCGGGCCTTGGGGACACTCCCGAGGTGACACCGAGGCCTTGGGGACACTCCTGGGCCTTGGGGACACTGCTGAGCTCTGGGGACACTCCCGAGGTGACACCAAAGCCTTGGGGACACTCCTGAGGTCACACTGAGGCCTTGGGGACACTCCTGGAACTCTGGGGACAAATCCAGACCTTGGGGACAATCCTGAGGTGGCACCAAAGTCTTGGGGACGCTCCCGAGCTTTGGGGACACTCGCGAGGTGACA
This sequence comes from Camarhynchus parvulus, assembly GCF_901933205.1. Classification (NCBI taxonomy): domain Eukaryota; kingdom Metazoa; phylum Chordata; class Aves; order Passeriformes; family Thraupidae; genus Camarhynchus; species Camarhynchus parvulus. The sequence continues at coordinate 20,613 of NW_022148430.1, forward strand.
ACAAGACCCTGGGGACATTCACGAGGTGGCACCAACACCCTGGGGACAATTCTGACCCTTGGGGACACTCCTGAGGTGGCACCAATGCCCTGGGGACAATTCTGACCCTTGGGGACACTGCCGGGCTTTGGGGACAGCGGTGTCACGTGCGTGTCCCCTGTGCCACCCGCGGTGTCACCTGCCTGTCCCCGTGTCCCTGTCCCCGCCCCCGGCGTTGTGCAAGCGGCGCCACCTGTCCCCTTTGTCACCTTTGTCCCCTCCCTGTCCCTTTTGTCACCTTTGTCCCCTCCCTGCTCCTCCCGGCCTGGGGCACCCGCAGGGGACACCATGGGGACACCATGGGGACAAGTTTGGGGACAGCCCCAGGGTGGCACTGACACCATGGGGACACCATGGGGACAAGGCAGGGGACAGTGCCAGGGTGGCCCAAGCTTGGGGACAGCGAGGTGACACCGGGGTGACAGGGCTGGGACAGGGCTGGGGACAATGTGGGGACAGTGCCAGGGTGGCACAGGCTTGGGGACAGCGAGGGGACACCATGGTGACAGGGCTGGGGACAATGTGGGGACAGCGCTGGGGGTGGCACAGGCTTGGGGACAGCGAGGTGACACCGTGGGGACACCGTGGGGACACAGGGACAGGGGGTGGGGATGCTCCCCATGGTGTCCCCACGGTGTCCCCAAGGTGTCCCCAAACCTGCGCCACCCTTGGAGTGTCGCCAAAGCTGTCCCCAAAGCTGTCCCCGTGCCATCCCCTGCCCTGTCCCCACATTGTCCCCAAGCCTGTCCCAGCCTTGTCCCCATGGTGTCACCTCGCTGTCCCCGTGCCAGCGCCACCCTGGCACTGTCCCCACACTGTCCCCGTGCTGTCCCCGTGGTGTCACTGTCCCCAGCCCTGTCCCCGTGCTGTCCCCGTGGTGTCAGTGCCACCCTGGCACTGTCCCCACACTGTCCCCGTGCTGTCCCCATGTGGTGTCACTGTCCCCAACCCTGTCCCCTCGCTGTCCCCTCACTGTCCCCACCCTGTGCCACCCTCGGACTGTCCCCACGGTGTCCCCATGGTGTCACTGTCCCCGTGGTGTCCCCATGGTGTCCCCGTGGTGTCCCCGTGGTGTCCCCATGGTGTCCCCATGGTGCCAGTGCCACCCCCAGCATTGTCCCCTCAATGTCCCCTGCCCTGTCCCCTCGCTGTCCCCAGCCCAGTGCCACCTTTGCACTGTCCCCTGCCCTGTCCCCACGGTGTCCCCAGCCCTGTGCCACCTTCGCACTGTCCCCACGGTGTCACCAGCCTTGTGCCACCCTCGGAGTGTCCCTCGCACTGTCCCCACGGTGTCCCCAGCCCTGTGCCACCCTCGCACTGTCCCCACGGTGTCACCAGCCCTGTCCCCTCCTGTCCCCTCCCTGTCCCCTCCTGTCCCCTCCCTGTCCCTCCCACGGTGTCCCCACGGTGTCCCCTCCCTGTCCCCTCCTGTTCCCTCCCTGTCCCCACCCTGTGCCACCCTCGGATTGTCCCCTCTCTGTCCCCACCCTGTGCCACCCCCTCCCTGTCCCCTGCTGTCCCCTCCCTGTCCCTCCCCTCCCTTAGCGCCACCCCCGCCCTTTAACCCCTGTCCCCTCGCTGTCCCCTCGCTGTCCCCTCGTTGTCCCTCGCTGTCCCCTCACTGTCCCCTGCTGTCCCTCGCTGTCCCCTCACTGTCCCCTGCTGTCCCTCGCTGTCCCCCCCTCTCCCCTCACTGTCCCCTCACTGTCCCCTGCTGTCCCCTCGCTGTCCCCTCGCTGTCCCCTGCTGTCCCCAGGTGCCACCATGTCCGCGCTGCTGCTGGCGCTGGCGCTGCTGGCGCTGCTGTC
>NW_022148431.1:0-22423 GCF_901933205.1 Camarhynchus parvulus
CCTGCAGCCTGGTTGGGCCGGCTGGTGTGGCCACTGCGGCCCTGGTCCACACTGGGGATGACCGGGGCGACCAGCTGGCTTCCCAAGACCTCTCCTGCGTCAGAGGCAGGAGAAGGCGTCTCGGCAAGGCAAAGGTAACGCGAGCAGCAGCAGCGATAAGGTCGGCGAGGCGAAGAAGACTAGTGAAGCAGACAGTTATCTGCAGTGGGGGTGGGTTTATTGAAGATCAGGGAGGTACAGGAACGGAGGGGGACTGCAGATAACTGCACAAATCCCGCCCCTCAGGTGAGGCAGTTATAGAAACCCTGAGGGGAGGAACAAACCACGAAGATCCAATGGCATAACAGAACACAATGAAGGGCACGGCACAAGGACAAATCATATTACAACATAGGCGTGGCTTGCCACCCTGATCCAATCACCCTCTGTCCCTGGAAGAAGCTTCTAGGGTTGGGGAGCGGACAGGGAGTGATGGACAGGGGGGTTGCCGGGGAAACAGGGGAGGGGAGAACCAAGACGGTGACGTATATGGGGAGGGGTTACATAGATGGATAAGAAAACTGAAACAAAATGACGGGAGTTGCCATGGTACTCTGTGATGGACAATTAACTGTAGGGGGAAAGAAGGGGGAGGGAGCCCTGAAAACAGCACCTAAGTCTCGGGGTCGGCTGCTTGTTCTCTGCCCCCGAGGTGAGTTGGGTGGTCCAGGGAGCGACCACAGGCTCTGAAGAATGAGACTGGACTCTCTGGTGTTTGCAGGCAATGAACACTAATTCCTTTCTTTACTCAAATGTATAAATACTCAAACACTTTGGGTTCTTCTGCTTCTGGCTTTGTGAATTTGTCCCTGAGCCCCCCTTTCTGCAGAGGACTGTAAATAATTACCTCCACTCAGTGGGTGGATGTAGCTCTTGAACAACAGGTGCTGGAACCAGCCAAGTTGGAACAACACCCACTGTGCCTCTGACACCTCCGCTCTCGCTGCAGCCGCCGAAGGCTCCGGGCGGTCCTTCCCTGTGCCACTGACAATGACCATGTGTCCTTGGAAATGGGGAGTTCCATGTTCCAGGCTGGCTGGGCTGTCACTGAGGAGTGGGACGTGACACAGTGGGGGCAGAGGGATTTCACAATGTGCACAGGTAGGGAATGCCCTGCCCTGTCCCATCACTGACTCTGCTCATTTCCAAGTGCAGAAAGGGGCACTCCTCCATCCCCAGTAGCTGCAGCTGTGCAAACCCCAGCTAATGAAGTGTTGTTTTCCCTGTAAACTCCACTATCCAAGTCATCGTCACTGCTGATGATGCACTTCACTCATGAGCTGTCCCTCGCCTAGGTGTAAAAACCAAGGATTTCTTCTATAAAAGAACTGTGTCCTTTTTTGAGAATGAACAGATTGTGTTTATAACAGATCCCCAGTTATGGACTTTTGGAAAAGCCTTTGTATGGACCACATAAGGAATCCAAGGAGGCGTTACAGTGGACTCCAGAATGTCAGACAGACTTTCCATATCTTAAGAAGACATTGATGTCAGCTCCTGCCCTGGAGTTACCAGATTTGACTGAACCTTCTGCACTGTTCATACCTGAGTGTCTTTCCTTTGCACAGTAGTCCCATATTCAGCTCAAAGCCTGGGAATGCAGGAAAGAAGCTATGGGAATCCCTAAATTCAGAGAGTTTTGGGAAAGCTGCAAAAGACAGGCCTCAAAAACACCGGAACTGCAATTAGAGTGAAATGGTAGACATAGGATTTGTTAGTAGAAAAGTTATATGAGATGTGGAAAATAAGGACAAATAAAACAATGGTCTGTGTATTAACGCTTGTCTAGAATAACTCCCTAAGCTACAGAAAAGTGTATCTAACAAGATATTAAAAAGTTTTAAGATCAATAATGGAGCTCTGTGCATTTTGTTTTAAGGCTTACAAGCAGGTATTGTATTTGAAATAAGCATTGTTGTAACCAAAGGTATGGGTGCTTGCAGTGGTTGGGTAGAACTACTGTCAATATGCTTTTGCTTTGTGTGATTGGTCAAAAAACTTTTAAGTGAGTTTTATCATTGAGTTCTTTCTCTGCTGCTGGGGATGTGAGCTGCTGGCATCTTCCCATTGTCATAACCATGAAGTGAGACTGATGCTGGAAAATAAACAGCTCAAGGCACATTCCTCAGCAGTCCCATCCTGTTCATGATTTTATCCATAAACCTCTAGCTGGCAATAGAAGCCAGTGGAAAAGAGTGTATTGCTTAAAAAAAAACCCTAAATGTTGTATCCAAGGGATGAGCAGTGCACCTCAGAGCAGGAGCCAGTACAGTCCTGATTGATAGAAAAGGCTTGAAAATACTTGAGAAAAAAAAATGTCAGTTTTATGGGCTGCACATGGTTGTGTTGGTGTAGAGCAAAAAGGAGCTCAGAGGTTTTCCTAAAGTAACAGGGAGTACTCCTGGAACAGAAAAGACATGGTGCTAAGGACAGCTACTGCCTTGAACCCTGCTCTGTTCCTCAATCCTTCTGCAAGGAATCAGCATCTCCAATCAAATAGGGACAGCTCTGGGAGCATCCAGTTCCCTGCTAAAGTAGCAATAATGCCCTGCAAAGCTCACCAGCTCACACAAGCCCAGGAGACTGATGAGCAGACCAAAGTGCTCGAGCAGTGGCAGAAAAAAGCATCTTGTTGGAAACTCGTTCCGAATTGTGAACCTTTCCAAATCCGACCCAGAACACCATGATTGAAACAATCATTCTTCAAATACCTGAATTGTCTAATTTGGTCCTGAAGGGTGGTGGGGAGCAACAAATCAACAAGTTAGAATTCCTCAAGCAATAATGACACAAACTAGAGAAGACAAACATAAAGAAACCCAATGGGGTATTGAAGGTAGAGCAGACAATTTGGAAAGGCAGCTACTTAGTGTTAGGCTGACAGGGAATGTGACAACTGAAATGTAAAATCTGCTTACAGATCAATGCACAGTTTTACAAAAGACTGCCCGTAGGGATCCCAAAACAGGGGAGTAGTGCCGCCGATTAATGCCAAGGACATTTTTCTGACTTACCTGAGCAAGAAGGATATAGGTATTTATTTGACTTAGTAAACCCATTTTCTGCATGGCCAGAAGCTTTTCCTTGTCACACCAACAAAGCTAGAGAACTACCTCCAGTAAAAAAAAAATTACTACTAAGATTAGGGATCCATTTTGGAATGGCATCACATAGAGATTCTCATTTCACAGCTGAAACTGGACAAAATTCATGCAAAACACTCCCAGTTAAATGAGACCTATTCAGCCCATGAAGGTCTTACCCCAAAAGCAATTTGCCAGGAAACCTCACTAAAGTGGTCAAAAGTGCTTCCCCTGCTACTACTGCAGATCAGAATTCCTATGGCTTTTAAAGAAAAAGTCATCCCATATGAAATGCTCTATGGAAGATCTTAACAAGTTCCTATCCCTTTGAGAGGCAGTCATGTGATATGAAATGATAACTTAAGTCCCTTTATACCATCTTTGTGAAAAGTGCTCTCATCTCTGCAGAAATTTCAGGTTTGACCATCCCTGATGACTTTGGATGCTCAGGTATATCCTCATCAACCTGGGGACAGTGTCTATGTCAGAAAGCTCAGCAACAAGGCACTTTCAGGAAAGTGGAAAGAACCATTTCAAGTGTTCCCAAGCACTCTTCCAGCAGTAAAAGTGGACGGGATCAGTGCACTGATACATCTTTCCCAAAGGGAAGACTTAGCACAAGAGGAACCAGAGAGGAAAATAGAGGCAACAGAGAATCTGAAGCTTAGACTTCGAAAAGCAGGGAAATATAACTTTTTTATGATGTGCAGAATGAGTCAGAAGAAATGGCATAAAAGGAAAGATGAATCATGAAGGGGTAACTATGAAAAATCCTCAGCCCACCCTCACCAGCAGCACTCTTGCACGCTCTGTCAACCAGCAGCAGCCACCAGGCCAAGGGGAGGCTCCCCAGCACAATTCACCCCATGCCCCCCACGGCAGTGTTCCTGGGGCTGCTGCACTGCAGAGCTGTAGCAGCAACCCCTAACCCAGACAAAAAAGCACCCAAGTCTCGGGGTTTAAGAGGTGACACTTTCTGGAGCTTCACTTGAAGGAGAACAGAAGGGCAACGATGGCTCAGCTGTTCAATCACAAACACCCCAAGAGCTCTCAGGTATGGGGGCTCAACATCACCGCATGGAAACAATTCAGGAATTTGTAGAATCCTCTCCAAGGAAGAAAGAGGCATTCACAGCCCTACTGAGTGTTCCCAAATGTTATCCTCCTTCAGTCAATTTCATATTCTTCCACAAAAATGGTTATGGCTTTCCCTGTAACACCTCTACCCATTCAGCCAAAAAAATAAATGGCAGGAAACTCAGGAAAAGGACTTGACTTCAAAGTCCCCACAGGTCTGTGCATGAGTCAACATCTCTGTCTCTCTAGATAGGCTGGTTGAGACAGACTAGTTTAAAATATGCAAAGAAATGGACAGCATTTCCACAGGGACACTTGAACCCAACTTCTCTTTAAAACCCATTGACGCACCTTGCCTCCAACACTCCTCCATGTGTTTTACAAAACTCTTGTAAAAGATCTGAATATTTCTTGGCTTACTGACAAGGTGAGGCCATGATTTACAAGCAGTCCTGAGAGCTGCTTCAGCTGACACCTTAGAGCAGCCCATGTGCACTCCTCTGTAACCCTCCAGAACAAGGTCATTTGGCGATGGAGTTGCCCAAACCTCTACGCCTTCCACAACTTAAGGCAATGATCTTAAATTAGCAGAGAAGGTTGGAAGACAGGCTTATTCTAATCATAAAGAATTTCCATTTGCTGCAATATTTTCTTAAAATGTGCACAACTTCCTCAGAGGTAGCTGGCTAACACCCCTCTCAATACTGAGAAAACTCATTCACTGGACAAACCTTAAGTCTTGAAGAGAAGAATGGACCAGAAGAAAGACACTCCAAATATGATATAAGTGACAATAAGAGAAGGAGTTAACAATAATGCAACTTCTTTATTACTAAAGTTCAATACTAACTTCTATAATCCTAGAGGAACTAATCCTACGTTTTTAACAAATACTCATCTCCTCATTGCTAACTTGAAGAATTCTAAAACAACTAATCTTCTTTTAAAATAAAAAAGCCGGGGTTCATAGATGTTCCCCTCTTCTGCCGATGATTATCACTGGATGCCAGACTCCAAATTTCTAAGTTGCTTATGAAATTCAGACACACTCATTGCTGAATGTGGAACAGCTTTTTGTGGAGGTACAGGCACCTGCTCTTCATCTCAGAGTAGCTGGGGCTACCCTATGAAGGAGAGATCAAAAGAAAATTAGGGAATGCATGAACTGGCACGGGTTGAAAACACATATTTTCTAATTCAAACTAGCTGTCAAACATGGAAGGTAAATATCTGCTCTGGTGCATTCCTACTTTCTCATCTTAGGACTTAGCAAGTCCTTCTCTAAGTCTACTGCTAAAAGCCTCTGGGAAGTAGACACTCCCTTCAGCAGCTCCAGCAAAGCCTGCCCAAAATGGGACTGCCCAGTAAGTCAGTCTGGGTCCCAATTACTGCTTGCACACCCCAGGAAAAGCCTCAGCTTTTGCTATCAAACACCCACATGATTTATTAAACAGGAACCCAGCTGTTTTAGAGCTTTGTGTGTTAAAAAGAAGATTATTGCATCACTATTACAACCAGCAGTACAGGGTGTGATGGTTGGTTGTGAATTCTCATCAGGATCAACACAGACAGCACCACATGTCAAGAAACTCTTGTGCTTTTAGGTACAGCTGTCTTACATCCAGCGGGCTCCCCACTCTGCAGACTCAAAAGCTGTTGGCTAACAAGCCCTTAAACTCTCTTAAAGAGACATTCACAAGTGGTTACCAACAAGCCCTTATTGTTGCTCAGTGGCCTTTACTCATCTCTCAACTCTTCCCAAGGAGCTTCTCAAAGGTGCTGCCTCACAAGGCACAGCACACGGCCACAAGCTCCCCACAAGCACAGCAAAGCTCAGGGCCAAGAATGGAGCAGAACGGGACAGCCATGCTGTGCCCAGGCACAGGGAGGGAGGAGAGAAATCAAGGCAGAGGAGGGAGTGAGGGAATATCACCATGCTGTAGATCCTGTGTTTTGTCCAGCCACATGGAGAGTGCAGAGCTGGGGTCAACAGTGAGAGGGACAGAGAGACAGAGGGAGAAGAGAGCGAGAGGGCCCCATCTGCCCCAGCCTTGTGCAGCCTCCAATGCACAGGAGCTTTTTCATGCAGTTCTGTCACACATGCAGAGCCAGCCCTTGGAGCCCTTCTGCAGGGAATGAGTTGAGGCTGTGCTATATAGGGTAGGTTAATTCATGCTGTAAAGTGAGAAATAAGCATATATAAAATAGTAGGAGAAATCAAACCCTATGCTGGTGACTGCTCCAGCCGGGAACTGCATTCTATTCACATTCTAACCAGTTCCTGGACAACACTAAAGATAACACCAAGCCAGTGACCGTATGAATAAAGAAATCTTGGACTATGAGCTAAGCTTGACTGAAGACAGAGTTATGCATATGGTAACCCCTCCCCGGACAGCCTGAATGAGACTGACTCCGGCCATCAGAAGGGGTTTTCCTGTGGCACCATGCATGAGAAGATATCATCTGGACCTTCCCGGAATGGAATGTCCTGAAGAAGTTCACAAGACCTGCACCTGGAAAGGATTAAGTCCACGCACTCAGGAAATATACATCTTCTGCCTGAGTACTCAGACATTCGTCTGAGTTTGGACTTTGTTTTGTCTGCTTCTATACATGTATAGATCCAACTTTACATGTAAAGAGACACAAAGAAATATGTGGTCATCTCTGCCTCAGGCAGGATAAACTGTATATAAACTGGCTCCTGTGAGCACTTGGGGTGTCCCTTCAGGGGAACGCTGTCACTCTGTCAGCAGGAACCCAAGGGCACCCAGCATCTGTGTCTGGGGCAGATGCTGTCCTGGCTGTGTTGATTTTTGCTTTTATGGAAAAATCTATTTTTTTTGTTAATTGACTTAATAAATCTTTGTCGATTTTTTTATAAATTGGCTACGGATCTTAATCATTTATAACAGGCTGGGGACTGAGCTCAAGTCTCCAGGCAGAGCAGAAAGTTGGCTCAGGACAATGCTGCTCCAGCCCTGCAGGATCCTCTGTTCTTATCACACTCCCTTCCTGTCACAGCACTCAGAATGTCTGAGGCAAAACATGCTTATGCCTGATCCTGCACATTCCCATCACAGCTTTCACAGCACCAGCAAGTCTGTTGAAATTTAATATACAGTCCAGAATGTTAAAAATGTACAAAATACCTGAGCAGGTCTCGCTGGAGTGTCTCTCTCAGAAGGCCGTGGAGATATCGCTTGGCTGCTGCTGGTGAGGTTCTGAGATGGAGCTGATTTTCTGTATGGATGGGCCAATATTTCATGTTACCATGTGTAAATATCTACTGCCATAGTTCTTCCCTTGCAGGGAAAACAGAGTCCTTCAGTGTCAGGACTCAAGGAAACAGCATGAAGCTGAGTTGAGGGAGCTTTAGGCAGGATATCAGGAAAACATTCATGGCCCAGAGGGTGCTTGAGCACTGCAACAGGCTCCCCAGGCCAGTGGTCACTGCACCGAGAGCTCAAGAAGAGTTTGAACACCACCCTTGGGCACCTGCTGTGATTCTTGTGGTGTCCTGTGCAGGGCCAGGAGTTGGATTCCATCATCCTGATGGGCCTCTGCTGGGGCAGCATATTCTAAGAATCCAGACTTCATTTCCCAGGGCTTTCTTCTGAAAAGGCTCTCTTCCTTCCCCAAACGACTGAACTTACCTAGAAAGTATCAACCTCAAATTCTCTCTGTCGATTTTACTGTAGCCAGGCCAATCCGTCTGAAGGGTTTGGAACAGCTGTTCCTTCAGACTGAAGGAATTGTCCTTTGCATTCAGGTTGGCTACCTACAGGCAGACATTCAGGAAAACAAATGTTCATTACCCCTATATGCAAACTATGGAAATCTAAATGAGCTACTTCAGCTGGGATGGCAGAACATGGCAGAACATTATATTGTGAATGCCTTCAGGGTGAAAAAGCCCTGCCACTGCCCTGGGCAAACCCAGCACCAAACTTCCCAGGTTCAGGGAATGAGTTCTTAAAAATCACTGTGGGATCAACTGAATATGCATCCACATTGAATTTGAGTCCTTTGACTAGGTTCCCAAACGCTTTTTCCAGGCTGAAAAAAAAATATTCCTGGTTGATATAATAATGCTTGCATAATTCAGCAACAGCCTATGTCAATGGGGAATTTTTAAAGAGGAAAGAAGGAGCTACTGCATCTTTCCATGGGTGTTCATCTTATGAAAGCCTGTCAGAAAGAAACAGCAGTGGAACTTAACTTGAAGGAGAATTGGAAAAGTCTCTCATTTAAACAGGGGAGGAAGTAGTAAATTTATGAACAGCAGAATAGCATGATGGAAGAATTGCTGGCACAGCTCCACGATCTCACCTGCTGAAGGATCTTTCCCAGGGAATCCTTGTCCTTTGGCCTGACTCCATCTCTCTGCAGCCGAGCAAGCAGCTCTGGCTCCTTGTAATCCCTCAGGGCAAGTAAATGAATCACCCTGTCCCTGTAGGGTCGGCCGTAAACAGCAGCACAGCTGCTCCAGTCGATGTCTGCAAGTCTCACAGGCATCATCCTCTTCTTCCCAGGCACAGGCCCTGAATTGTTTTGCTGGGCTCCTCTGACCTCTGCTTTTTCTCCTAAAGTGAGGGAAAACCAGAAACAAACAGTTCAAATTGAAGGTCTGGAGAAGGCAAGGAAGTTGTTTCAAAGGATGTACCAAGGCTGTTGAAACTCTATTGGTTTGGCATTTACAATCTAAAAGAATCCAAATAGTAAAGAAATCAAAAGAAAGAGTCATTGAATGCTGGTAAAGGAGTGATACTGGATGGGAAGTTTTTGTGAAAAACTCTTTTTATGCATGGTGCTTTTATATGATTTCCCCAGTTTGTAAGCTCAAGCATTGAGCTATGTCAAGAATGACACGGACAGTGGGATTAGGTGCACCCTCAGCAAGTTTGCCAACACCAGAGGCCTGGGATGCCATCCAGAGGGACCAGGACAAGCTTGGGAACTGGGGCCCTGGCAACCTCATCAGATTCAACCTGGGCACGTGCAAAGTGCTGCATCTTTGGATTTGTGACATGCCCTGGTACCAAGACAGGCTTGGGGATGAAGGTGGGGAGGACTTGGAGGTACTGGTGGATGAGAGGCTGGAAATGACTAATAAACCATACAGATATCCAGTAAAAATGACATGGAAGCATATCTAAAAGTGGTCCATCCGTTTAATACCCTTTGCACTTGGATTGTGTGACTTCTTTTCTGCCTGGGTCCTGTGCTCTCTGCTCATCTCTTTGGCTTTGATCATGGCAAGCATTTTTTAAAAATCCAAAGCGTAGGATGTTTTCACCCTGTCTAATTCTCTTTTCTCACCTTTGGACTTGGGAGTCTTCTCCTGCACCCTGGCAGACACTGGGAATCCAGAATGTGTCCAAATTCTATTTTTTGATGTATTTCAGGAGTGGAGTTTGAAAGGGAGCTAACACTTGGAGGCAGGTTCAAAGCTGAGCATGACATGGAAGGCAGGTCCAAGGAAGAAGGAGAGTGGCCACCAGCTGCTGGCTGGACATCACTGGGCTCTGGGACAATCCTCTGCTTCTTGCTCATCACAGGATTCAGAAAGTCAGAAGCCAGAGGCCGTTTCTGCAAAGATGATCCCAATTAATTTTGCTCCCTTTCTGAAAACCAGCATTTCTGAGCTGGCAATGCCTGGAAAAACACCTTTCTTATCTAAAAAGACCTGCCATACAAGGAGCTGCTGCAGTTAAAAATGTTGTCTATTTCATTCCTACTTTCTCACCTGAGTATTCAGCAACTCCTTCTCCTGTTTCATAGATCAAAGGCTTTGGGAGAAAGACACTCCCTTCAGCACCTCTGTCAGAGGCTTCCCCAAAATGGGGAGCTCAGGTTGGTTTTATCTTGCTGCCTGTTTCTGCTTAGACACACCAGGAGCACACTCAGTTCTGGCTGTCACACACCCACACATTCCCTAAAGCTGCCCCAAGAAGCCGCCGGTGCGGTGCCGATCCCAGCGTGTGCAGAGCAGAGAGGATAGCAACAGAGAGAAGCCCCAGGCTGGCTGCAGGTCTCATTCCTGCTGTTCTCCAGAGGAAACCCTGGATCACAGCCTCTTCCCTACCAAGCACACACTGCTCCCATCCCTGCACATCAGCAGCTCAGAGCAGAAGTGCCAGACACGGCTCTGTGCCAGCCTGCTGACAGAAATGCTGTGGGCAGGGAGACAGGACATAGGAGGACGCTGGGCCCCTCAGAATTTCCTCCTCTGGCTGGGAAAAGAGCTAGGGAAAAACAGAGCTGTGCCCTCCCACCTCTTTCTGAAGAGAATTTTTAAGGTATTGAAAATAAACCTTTCTTGAAGTGTTCTCCAAGATACTTTCAAAAGGTTTGCCCTGCCCTCTTGTATTGATAAGAAAACAGGCCACGTCTTCATTTTAAGCCTGACAAGTCCGAGGCATTCCCTGATGATTCAGAGTCCCCTGCTCACACAAGGATCAAAAATGGGGGCCTAAGTGCTGCTTAGGAGCGAAAAACAAGTTTCCTACAAATGCCTCACTACAGGAATTGTCCTTATTCTAGACTTCCCTAAGATTTCTCTTCAAAGAGCAGCACTGGCATGTCCGTGCATGTTTTAAGTACTAGAGCTGCCATATCATCAAGAAGCTCGCACAGACACATCCAGGAACCAAAAACATGTCCACATCTTGTCCTTAGCAGAGTTCCCTATGCACCATGAGAAACAAGTCCTGTGTGCAAGCCTGTTACAGGCTTTGACATTGCAACCATCTTGAAAAGCATACAGGAATCCCATTAGAACTACATGCTCCAGGCTCATAGGATATAAAGACAACAATACTGCTTCACATCACAGCTTGGACATCAAGAGCAAGTGGCATAAAACATCAGACATGGTGGAGAATGTTTACAAAATGCACAAAATACCTGAGCAGTTCTGGGTGGAGTATCACTTTCAGAAGGTCCCAGAGATGATGACTGGCTGGTACTGGTGCCATTCTGAGATGCAGCTGCTTTTCTGTAAGCATGGTCCAACATGTCAGGTTACAAGGCAAAAATATCAACAGGCATGGACAGGGAAAACAGACCTTCATTTCCCAGAGGGTTTTCTGAAATGCTTCTTGTCCTGACTGAACTTACTGAGAAAGGGTCACCTCCAATGTCTGTCTTTCCCTTTCACTGTAGCCAGGCCAACCTTCCTGAATGTCTTTGAAGAGATGTTCTTTCAGGCTGAAAGAATTCTCACTTGCATCCAGGTTGGCCACCTAAGGACAGAGATTTCAAACATACATCTTCATTACACCTGAAGGCAGACTACAGATGTAAAACTGATACTGCAAAGCTAAAGCAAAGCTGAAAAGAAAACCATGCAGCAGTTTTCCAGGACTTTTGTTCAATGTGAAGAACAAAGCAGCTGACATGGAAGAGGCAACAAGATTAAATGGGTGTGGTTCATTTGGGCTGTAGAAGTTTGGATGTAAGTAAATGCCAAACTGCTGCAAGCATGGAGGAAATGGATGCTATGAAAACCTCTCCCTGCACCAGGGATCCAGGATTCTTGCTTAAACACAGTTTTGAGAGTCCAAGCACACTATGCCAGAAGTCTCATTCTTCACCACTTGAAATACATGGAGAGGCCAGGTTTTTCCTTTCTGTTTGCTTTTCTTTTGAGTAGGACATGCAGAACATCATCTCCATGGGCAAATCCATATTTCTCCACCCTCAGGAGGATACTGGCTGCCCTCTTGTTTCACCCAGCTGCATTGCCATGGCAGAGCCCAGCCTGGGCCTCTAACAGGGCATCTTTTCACCATCCCGTGAAGCAGCACAGGATGCCGGCATTTGTCTCTGCAAGCAGAACTGCTTTTCTTTCTCAAGTGCCTCTCAGAGGAAACTCCAGCTTCCTATGGAACGCTGGTATGAGATAATCTGCCTAGAGCTACACTTCAACAGTTTAAAAGTAACCAAGATACCCAGAATCAGGAATTCACTTAAAAGCAGAACTAAGGGGCTTTGTTGGAAGGGAAGGAAGGCTGTGAGTATGAGAGCTCAGCAAGTTCACTCAATTGGCTTTTCATCTATACCCAAAAACAACACCACCTCCTTATGAAGTTCAGAAAGAGGTGAATAACAGTTTTGAGGATGAAATGCTGTTCACACAGGCCGCCTTTCAGAATGCAAACCAGTACCTTGAGGCAGTTCACACTACAACAAGGAACTACTCCTTCAAAATCTCCTTAAACATTTACGAGAAGACAGGGAAAGGTAAAATTTTTTTCACCTTTTACCCTCTAAGGAGCTGAGCTTTGAAATCCTAGAATCCCTTCTTTCATAGCTAAAAAGGAAATATTGCTACTTGACATGCTACTTAATGCTTGTATAATTCAGCAACAGCCTACATGGATGGGGAGTATTGAAAAAGGAAGGAAAGAGCCACTGCATCCTGCAATCAATGTGAATTGTATGAATGATAAAGAAATAAAGACATAAAGTGATAAAGAAATACCAGTGGAGCTAAAAGGACACTGAAAAAGTCACTGAATAGTAATAGGTGCCAAGGAAGCTGAAGACTCGATCCACACGACAGCAAAGAACCCCTGTGCTCAAAGCTGGGCCACCACCTCTCTCATGGGGGATTTGCCTGGAACACCCTTCCCTGGCAGACAATCCCCACGGATCCCAGCAGAAGCCAGGTACCACTGAGAGGCTACCAGCTCTATTCAAGTGAAATACTGCCCTACGCAGCTAACAAAATTCTCCCCTCTGAAACCTCTCCCAGGATATTTTAAGGACCTCAGCTAAGTGTTTCACCCAGTTGAGAGTTTCACCCTGTGAAGTTACTCCATGAAGCAGTTAAACCGTGCAAGGGGAAGAGAGAGGATTGAAAAAAGACATGAGAAGCAACAGCATTACAAAGAAATTATCATTGCCAGCCATTCTAGAAAAACAACAACAATGCCTCCGAAGTTTGGAAGGTCTCTTTTTTCCTCACATGGACTTGCTGTTGGGGGGAAACTGGGTAAAGCTGATGGAAAAATGTAAACAGGGAGCAATTCCTAAGCTTCTCATTAGTTTCTGACTGAAACCCTGAAGTAAGACAGCTAAGAGCATTGCCAGCAGCAACTCCAGGATCTCACCTCCTGAAGGATCTTTCCAAGGGATTTCTTGTCCTTCTCCACAATTCCCTCTCTCTCTAAGCAGGAAAGCAGCTCTGCCTTTTTGTAATTCTTCAGAGCCAGTAAATGAATCACCCTGTCTCTGATGGGACGTTGAGAAACAGTTCTGAAAGGTCTCTGGAAGAATTTGGCAGGATTCATGGGCATCGTTCTCTTCCTCTCAGGCACAAGATCTGGAGAGCTGTGTGGGGCCTTCCTGAGTTCAGGTATTTTCACTTCAGTAAAGAAAAACAGAAAAATAATTGTCAAATGGAGGGTGAAAGCAGGGAAGTTGATTCAAAAGGATGTACTGAGACTGTTGAAACTCTATTGGTTCAGCATTTATGGATCAGCAAGGATCCAAACAGTAAAGCATTAGGAAGAAACAGTCATTACAAATACCTGGGAAGAGAGGGGTGGTATTTATGAAGACTTACTTTTATGCATGGTGCTTTGATATGATTTCCCCAGTTTGTAAGCCCAAGCACTGGCTATGTCAAGAATGACATGGACAGTGGGATTAGGTGCACCCTCGGCAAATTTGCCAACACCAGAGGCCTGGGATGCCATCCAGAGGGACATGGAGCACCTTGGTAAGTAGGGCCCTGGGAACCTCATCAGGTTCAACCAGGACAAGTGCAAAGTGCTGCATCTTTAGGGCTGGGACATGCCCTGGCACCCAGGCACACCTGGGGATGAAGGTGGGGAGGACTTGGAGGTGCTGCTGGATCAGAGGCTGGGCATGAGCTGGCAACGTGTGCTGGCAGCCCAGAAAGGCAACCGTGTCCTGGGCTGCATCAGGGCAAGCGTGGCCAGCAGGTCGAGGGAGGGGATTTGACACAGCAGGCACTGTTCTGAAAGCAGGAACTCATGCTTGATGGCTGATGGAGACTTCCTGAGTACTGGGGAGAAATCCAAGAGCTTTGTCTCTTCCATCCCACAGGCAGAGGCGGCCCTTTTTTAACGCCCCCTTAAAATGTGTAAATGGGGGCCCCAATTTTTGTTTTTTTTTTGTTGTGGTTTTTGTTGGGGGTTTGCTTTTTTTTTTTTGCCCAAAAAAATTTATACACACAAAACACACAAAAAAAACACACAAAAAAAAATAAAAGCTGCTTTTTTTAAAATAGTAACAATACTTTTTTTTTTTTATTTTTTTTAATTTTGAAAAAAAAAAAAAACAAAACCAAAAAAACACACACAAAAAAAAAAAAAAACAAAAAAAAAAAAATAAAAAAAAAAAAAAAAAAAAAAAAACAAAAAAAAAAAAAGGAAGGTGTTAATAGGTCTTCCCCCCCCGCCCCGGGGGGGCCCGCCCCCCCCCCCCCCCGGCCCCCCGGCCGCCCCCGCCCCCCCCCCGCCCCGCCCCGCCCGGCGGCCGGGGCCTGGGGCCCGGGGCCCCCCGGGGGGGGGGACAGAGCTGATTTTGCATATCTTGTGGATCCCTTTGAACTCCCATATTCTCTGATTCTGTGAAAAGCCCAGTCCCTAACTGGTACTGTATGGAGCATGTTGCAAAGGCACCCTGTACCTACCAGCAACCAGACCTGTCTCACCTGAGATGCTCTGTGCCAGCCCAAAGCAAAATTGCCACCAAGTTCCACAACTATCTCACTACTGCCAGTCCTCACACCCCAGGTATTCAAAGTTAAATATTCTCTTAGGATCTATGTAGACCACCAGCAAGAATCACACAAATCATCTCTCACATGTGAAACAGAACGTCCCCAATGAGAAATTCAGAAGTTGAGTTTTGTCTCTCCAAAAGCCACCATGATGCTGCCTTAAAATGCTCTGCACTAGGCTAAGGCAGAGCAAGAGCTGCACTTGCAGGGCCAGGGATGTCCCTGCAGGCAGGTGACTGCAGCCACAGCCAGGGGAGAGCCTGTTTTGCTCAGGGCAGCTGGCTGTGCCTGCCTCAGCTCACTGCTGCAGGCAGCACCACTGAGTGCCTGGCAGGGGAATGTGCACCTCGTGTGTGCCTGGAGCCAGGCTCCTTGGGGAAACAGCACTCACAACAGATTAATACAAATGGCACCACCTATGCACATTGTTCTTTGAGGGGAATGATGGAATTTCTGGGGAAAATGACATCAATATCTTCCTTTCAAATTCCTTGAAAAGAATCCAGTGTAGTATTGTGGCAACATTCACTTATTAATGACAAAGAAAAAAATTAAATCAAACATGGTTTTCCATATTGACCTTATGAAATTCTCTATGCGACTTCCTCAAGGTCATTTTCTTTCAATTTCCAATTAAATTTAATGGATAATGGCAGAGCCTAGGTACCCCAGAACCAAAACCTTAGCTACCAAGACTGTGAATTAAAGTGCCTAAGGTGGTCCAAACCTTGACCTCCATGCTCCAAATTCCAGCCCATCAAGCAGTATGGGAACAAGGAAGGACTGGCAGCCTTTCTCAGGGGAAAACAAACCAGTGGCTAAATGCTGTGACAAGAGACTGCAAGGCTGACCTGAGGGCAAACCACCTCCAGGCTGAGATCTCTGAACACAAGAGATCCCCTGTCCCAAGAATATGCTGCAAAAATGAAATTAGCAAATTGAAAATCTTACAGACATTGAGCAAAATATGAAAGGCAGCCATACCTCCAAGTGGGTTATACAATTTGACAATCTGTGCACTTCCAGTGTGCAACACCTCGCTGGCATTTGGCTAAAATGGGAAAAAAATTTTCTGTAAAAATCTTCAGCCTACTCTCTATTACTGCTGATTAACTAGGCCCTCCATTTTAAACAAGAGCTGTATTTGCAAGGGTTTGCTGTCACATCACCAAAGAGGGCTGCTTTGACACAGTTCTCCCTCTGAAAGCAACTGGCTGCAAAAGTGCCCTGAGAGAGGGACCCTCACTCAGCCTCCAATGCAGCCAGGCCTTCAAGTAGCAAGTCATCCTTTCCCAATTGCTGGAATTTATAGGCACAGGCTTCCCTTGAAATCAAGTGCCTGAGTACAATTGAATTGGTCAATGTTAAGCTAAAACTCCAGAGAGGCCACAAAAAGATCTGAAAGTTGGGGCAGCACCTGACACTGGGATTTATTTGGCACTACGGAAGCACATCCTGGAGGCAGCTCCAAGAACAATTTCAACTACAAAAGATGAATTTCAACTGTAACAGGCACGAAAACCCTTTCTCTGAGTTTGCTCAGCTCTAGATGCAATTATTTCCATAGATGTAAAATAGTTTATCCCAAGTTATAGGAAAAAGTTTATCCTAAGTTAGTCGGATGTAACAAAATTTGGGTTGCCTGGCTGAACTCATCATTTATTACCGTATGTGACACATTCCATTGCAACTCAAAAATCACTAAAATGTCTATTGGCACAAGCATATTTTTTAACAAAAGAACCGGTACTGCCATCCAACTGCTTCATTCAGAAGGCAAAATTGGCTGAGATAAAATCTAAAAGCTATGGTAAATGGACTGAAAATTGTGGACTAATTACCATGAGAAGGGAGACATCACTATCCAGTACAAGATAGAATATTACTTAATGGAAGGAATTCCGTAATTTAGAACAAATAAAGATTAATTTCTTTGTTTACTAAAAGTGTATCAATAACAAGAAAAGCTATGAAATGGTGTGCATGTGGCTGCAGTTCTCCACTATGCATCACAGCCAGGAATAAAGTAATGGCTACTCCTAATACTAAAAAATACTGTTAGAGAGTTTCCTTTATCCTGACATGTTTGGTGAGTGCAGTACAAACATGGAACCATGAGAAATCCATGCATTTTGGCCATGAGCCATGTCCAGAGCATGAATTTCCTGAGTGTCAAAGCACAGAGAACATTTGACTTCCACTGGCACCTGCTCTGTGTCATCCCTGAGTGCCACTTCCATGAGAGAACCTCCCACTTCCACTGGCACCTCCTCCATGTCATCCCTGTGAGTCGCTTCCCCCCGGGCAGCTGCCTCAAAGGGGCCCTTGGAGCACCAGTGGGGCCCCAGCCCTGCCCAACAGGTCCCGTGGGCTCAGCAGCACCTGACAGCAACACCATGGCCAAGCCCCCACCCGCTGCCAACCCGCAGAGCCCCACACCTGCCCCTCACCTGTTGCTCCTGGCACCTCTGGGTCACCCTGACGGGCATCGCAGTGCTGTTGGGGGCCCTGCGGGACGCAGTGCGGATTGGGGCCCTGCGGAACTCACTGGATCCTGCCCAGGCCCGCAGCTCCGCCATCCCGCTCTGCCTCGGCTGCTCCCGCTCCCACACAGACACTGATCCTGCTGAAAATCTGCAAAATGTAAAATTCTTGTTAGGAAAATGTGTTCCTGGATGTTTGGCCTTTGTGGCTTCCAAGGGCAATCAACAAGAAGGGAGATGATTTCCATGAAACAAGAAGTAACCAACAAGCTGGAAGTGATGGCCAGGCCTTGGAAAGGCAGGTGACTTCTTGGCTGAATTGCCTTGTTGAGGTGCAGGGCTTGACAGGCTTCAGTGACCTCAGACACAGGGCAGGTTAGCAAGGCTTGGGAAGAAGGATGTACCACTGATGGTGGACACAAAGAATGCAGAATTTATGGGCACAAGGACATTTGGCAGAATCCTCGAGATAAAGGAACAAACTGATAAAGCCAATGCAGCAACTGTGCTGAATCAGTTCTGCCAGGGTAAAAGGCCATTCCAGTAGGAGCAGACCATGGCCACCCACTCAAGAAACCTCTCACTAAGAAGAAGGGAGAGACTGAGCATGCAGACTAATGAGCATGAGAAGTGAGAGGATCATTACCCAACAGCAGACAGAATACTTGTTATGAAGAGAACTAGGGAACTTGCAGTCAATGAACACTAATTCCTTTCTTTGCTCAAATGTATAAATACTCAAACACTCTGGGTTCTTGTGCTGCTGCCTTTGTGAATTTGTCCCTGAGCCCCCCTTTCTGCACAGAACTGTAAATAATTACCTCCACTCAGTGGGTGGATGTGGCTCTTGAACAGCGGGTGCTGGAACCAGCCAAGTTGGAACAACACCCGCTGTGCCTCTGACACCTCCGCTCTCGCTGCAGCCGCCGAAGGCTCTGAGCGGTCCTGCCCTGTGCCGGTGACAATGGCCACGTGTCCTTGGAAACGGGGAGTTCCATGTTCCAGGCTGGCTGGGATGTCACTGAGGAGTGGGACGTGACACAGTGGGGGCAGAGGGATTTCACAATGGGCACAGGTAGGGAATACCCTGCCCTGTCCCATCACTGACTCTGCTCATTTCCAAGTGCAGAAAGGGGCACTCCTCCAACCCCAGTAGCTGCAGCTGTGCAAACCAGGGCTAATGAAGTGTTTCTGCACAAAAGTGCTGCACTTGGCTCTCTCTGAGGCAAAGGAGCAGCTCAACACCTCTAACCAGGGCAGCAAGGTGCAGCCCTGCCAGCTCTGAGTGATCCTGTCGTGAGCCCATCAGTCTGTGAGGCTTCCAGCACATACACGGTCACTCAAATATCATCTCTTTGACACAACCCCCCGACCTTTCCTCATCCCAGTCTCCTCAAAGGAAACAAGCCAGCAGCATGCCCAGCTCCCCAGCTGCTCTGCAGGAGGAGCTGACATGGAAAGGCCAGGGAGGACCATGAACACAATGACAGGCTGACAGTTGTGCTGACTGCAGGTGGCCATTGAAGTTACTGATACATCTGGAGAAATGTATTACGCTCAGTTTATGATCGTTTGACTTCCATTTTCCCCATACCCAAGCTTACTCCTGATTTCAATAAGCTGGCACCAAAAAACTCTTGTCCAGTCCTTACAGGAAGAGGGAATAAAAGCATGCCATTGAAAGTGGGTTGAATATTACCATCCAAAGCTCATTTCCCATGTCACAAAATTTTCTCTTCAGGATCTTGTCCATATCTGCCCATGTCTGATCTCCTGGCTGCCACACTCACATGGACAGTGTAGTTTGGGGCCGGAAAGGAAGGAAGCAAATTATAAAGCACCAGAAACAACATGTATAGAAGAACTGTGTCCCTTTTTGGGAATGACTGGATGGTATTGATTATGGTTGCCCAATTGTGAATTTTAGAAAAGCCGTTGCATGAACCATGAAAGGAATCCAAGGAGGTGTTACACCGGACTCCAAAACGTCCAACAGCCTTTCCATTTCTTAAAAAGACATTGATGACAGTCCCTGCCCTGGAGTTAACCACATTTGACTGAACCTTTTGCACTGTTCATACATGAGTGCCTTTGCCTTGCACAGTAACCGCACAGTTAGCTCAAGGGCTGGGAACCTATGAAAGAAGCCAGTGGAAAAGAGTCTATTTCTTCAAAGAGAACTAAACATATTACTTGAGGGATGACCAGTACACCTCAGAGCAGGAGCCACCACAAGCGAGGCTATTCTTTTGATAGAATAGGCTTGAAAATAAATGGAGGAAAAAAAGCAATTGATGTCCTGCACATGGTTATGTCTGGTGTAGAGCAAAAAAGGAGCTCAGTGGTTTTCCTAAAGCAACAGGTGGTACTCCTGGAACAAAAGACGTGGTGCTAAGGACAGTTACTGCCTTGAACCCTGCTGTGTTCCTCAATCCTTCTACAAGGAATCAGCATCTCCAATCAAATAGGGTCAGCTTTGGGAGCATCCACTTTCCTCCTGAAATAGCAATAATGCACTGCAAAGCTCACCAGATTCAGGCAAGCCCAGGAGACTGATGAGCAGACCAAACTGCTCGAGAGGTGGCAGAACAAAGCATCTTGTTGGCAATTCTTTCCAAAGTTGGGAACCTTTCCAAATCAGACATGAAACACCACGATGAAAACAATCATTCAGCAAAATCCTTAAATGTCTATTTAGTCCTGAAGGGTGGTAGGTAGCAACAAATCAACAAGTTAGAGTGCCTCAAGCAATAATGACACAAACTAGAAAAGACAAAGAAACACATTGGGGTATTGAAGGTCCAGTAGACAATTTGGAAAGGCAGCCACTTAGTGTTAGGCTGACAGGGACTGTGACAAGAGAAATGTAATATCTGCTTACAGATCAGTGCACAGTTTTACAAAAGACTGCCCTTAGGGATCCCAAAACACGGAAGTAGTGCCAGATATTAATGACAAGGACACTTTTTTGAGTTAATAAGAAGTACATATAAATACTTATTGGGTTTACTGGACACATTTCCTGCATGGCCAGAGGCTATTCCTTGTCACACTAACAAAGCTAGAGAAATACCTCCAGTCAAAAAAAAAAAAAAACTATGATTGAGGATTCCTTTTGAAAGGGATTCCTTTCTGCTGGATATCCAGTATATAAAGTTTCTCATTTCATAGCTGAAACTGTACAAAATTTATGCAAAACACTCCCAGTTAAATAAGACCTACTCCGCCTATGGAGATCTTGCTCCAGAAGCAAGATTGAGCGAAAAAACAGAGTCTAAAGAGAGAAATTAGTAAAATTTTTCAGGAAACCTCACAAAAGTGGTCAAAAATGCTTCCCCTGCCACTCCTGAGGATCAGAATTCCAGTGGCTTTTAAAGAAAAAGTCATCCCACATGAAATGCTCTATGGAAGACCGTACCAAGTTCCTATCCCTTCGAGAGGAAGTCATGTGATAGGAAATGATAATGTAAGTCCCTTTTCACCATCTTTGCAAAAAGTGCTCTCACCTCTGCAGAAATTTTTTGAGTATGACCACCTCTAATGACTTTGGATGCTCAGATACCTCCTCATCAACCTGGGGACAGTGTCTATGTCAGAAAGCACAGCAAGAAGGCACTGAAAGAAAAGTGGAAAGGACCATTTCAGGTGTTCCTAAGCACTCCTGCAGCAATAAAAGTGGATGGGACCAGTGAATTCATACACCTGCCCCTAAGGAAAGCCTGTCCCAACACACGAGGAACTGGAGGGAAAAATAGAGTCAGCCGAGGATTTGAAGATTAGACTTGTAAAAGCATGGAAAAATAACTTTTTATGACGTGTAGAATTATTTAGAAGAAATGTCATAAAAGGAAAGATGAATCATGAAGGGGTAACTATGAAAAATCCTAGTCTCAGCCCACCCTCACCAGCAGCACTCTTGCACGCTCTGTCAACCAGCAGCAGCCACCAGGCCAAGGGGAGGCTCCCCAGCACAATTCACCCCATGCCCCCCACGGCAGCGTTCCTGGGGCTGCTGCACTGCAGAGCTGTAGGGGCAACCCCTGACCCTGACAAAAAAGCACCCAAGTCTCGGGGTTTAAGAGGTGACATTTTGTTGAACTTCACTTGAAGGAGAACAGAAGGGCAACAATGGCTCAGGTGTTCAATCACAAAACACCTCAAGAACTCTCAGGTACGGAGGCTCAACATCATTGCATGGAAAGAATTCAGGAATTTTTAGAACACCATCCAAGGAAGAAAGAGGAATTCTCAGTCCTAATGAGTCTTCCCAAAGGTTATCCTCCTTCAGTCAATTTCATATCCTTCCCCAAAAGAGGTTATGGCTTTGCTGGTCTACCATTTCAGCTAAATAAATAAATGGCAGGAAACTTAGGAAAAGGATGTGACTTCAATGTCCCCATAGGTCTGTGCAGGAATCAACATCTGTGTCTCTCTAGATAGGCTGGTTGAGACAGAGCAGTTTAAAATATGCAAAGAAATGGACAGCATTTCCACAGGGACACTTGAACCCAATTTCTCTTTAAAACCCATTGAAGTACCTTGCCTCCAACACGTGTATATGTGTTTTACAAAACTCTTGCAAAGATCTGGATATTCCTTGGCTCACTGAGAAGGTGAGGCCATGATTTACAAGCAGTCCTGAGAGCTGCTTCAGTTGACAGCTTAGAGCAGCCCATGTGCACTCCTCTATAACCCTTCAGAACAAGGTGATTTGGGGACAGGGCTGCCAAAACCTCTACGCCTTCAGCCACTTAAGGCAAAGATCTTCAATTAACAAGAAAGGTTCGAAAACAGGCTTATTCTAATCATAAAGAATTTCCATTTGCTGCAATCTTTTCTTAAAATGTGCACAACTTCACAGTAGAGGTAGCGGGCTACCACCCTCTACTGAGAAAACTCATTCAGCGGACAAACCTAAGTCTTGAAGAGAAGAATGGACCAGAAGAAAGACACTCCAAATATGATATAAGTGACGATAA
>NW_022148432.1:0-22356 GCF_901933205.1 Camarhynchus parvulus
CTTGATGGCGGGTGTGGGACTCCGTTGGCACTATCAAACCAGCCCGAGTTGGCACTGGTGCCAGCTTGGGTCTGGGAGGCATCCTGCGTATCGCCCGATTTTTCAGGAGCCAACCCGGCCACTCGGGCCTATGGCCCCAAAACATAAACAACGGGCCTTTCCTCTGAAACAAAACTCACCAGCCCGGTCCTTGATGGCAGATTGTGGGACTCCGTTGGCACTATCAAACCAGCCCGAGTTGGCACTGGTGCCAGCTTGGGTCTGGGAGGCATCCTGCGTATCAGCGGATTTTCAGGAGCCAGCCCGCCACTCGGGCCTATGGCCCCAAACATAAACAACGGGCCTTTCCCTCTGAAACAAAACTCACCAGCCCCGGTCCTTGATGGCAGATTGTGGGACTCCGTTGGCACTATCAAACCAGCCCGAGTTGGCACTGGTGCCAGCTTGGGTCTGGGGGAGGCATCCTTTGATTTTCAGGAGCCAGCCGAACAACGGGCCTTTCCCTCTGAAACAAAAGTCACCAGCCCGGTCCTTGATGGCAGAATTGAGGGACACCGTTGGCACTATCAAACCAGCCCGAGTTGGCACTGGTGCAGCTTGGGTCTGGGAGGCATCCTGCGTATCGCCCGGATTTTCAGGAGCCAACCCGGCCACTCGGGGCCTATGGCCCCAAACATAAACAAGCGGGCCTTTCCCTCTGAAACAAAACTCACCAGCCCCGGTCCTTGATGGCGGGTGTGGGACTCCGTTGGCACTATCAAACCAGCCCGAGTTGGCACTGGTGTGCCAGGGTCTGGGAGGCATCCTGCGTATCGCGGATTTTCAGGAGCCAACCCGGCCACTCGGGCCTATGGCCCCAAACATAAACAACGGGCCTTTCCCTCTGAAACAAAACTCACCAGCCCGGTCCTTGATTGATGGGATTGTGGGACTCCGTTGGCACTATCAAACCCAGCCGAGTTGGCACTGGTGCCAGCTTGGGTCTGGGAGGCATCCTGCGTATCGCGGATTTTCAGGAGCCAGCCCGCCCACTCGGGCCTATGGCCCCAAACATAAACAACGGGCCTTTCCCTCTGAAACAAAACTCACCAGCCCCGGTCCTTGATGATGGATTGTGGGGGACTCCGTTGGCACTATCAAACCAGCCCGAGTTGGCACTGGTGCCAGCTTGGGTCTGGGGAGGCATCCTGCGTATCGCGGATTTTCAGGAGCCAACCCGGCCACTCGGGCCTATGGCCCCAAACATAAAAACAACGGGCCTTTCCCTCTGAAACAAAACTCACCAGCCCCGGTCCTTGATGGCAGATTGTGGGACTCCGTTGGCACTATCAAACCAGCCCGAGTTGGCACTGGTGCCAGCTTGGGTCTGGGGGAGGCATCCTGCGTATCGCGGATTTTCAGGAGCCAGCCCGGCCACTCGGGCCTATGGCCCCAAAAACATAAACAACGGGCCTTTCCCTCTGAAACAAAACTCACCAGCCCCGGTCCTTGATGGCAGATTGTGGGACTCCGTTGGCACTATCAAACCAGCCCGAGTTGGCACTGGTGCCCTTGGGTCTGGGGAGGCATCCTGCGTATCGCGGATTTTCAGGAGCCAGCCCGGCCACTCGGGCCTATGGCCCCAAACATAAACAACGGGCCTTTCCCTCTGAAACAAAACTCACCAGCCCGGTCCTTGATGGCAGATTGTGGGACTCCGTTGGCACTATCAAACCAGCCCGAGTTGGCACTGGTGCCAGCTGGTCTGGGAGGCATCCTGCGTGTATCGCGGATTTTTCAGGAGCCAGCCCGGCCACTCTCGGGCCTATGGCCCCAAAACAAAAAACGGGCCTTTCCCTCTGAAACAAAACTCACCAGCCCCGGTCCTTGATGGCAGATTGTGGGACTCCGTTGGCACTATCAAACCAGCCCGAGTTGGCACTGGTGCCAGCTTGGGTCTGGGAGGCATCCTGCGCGTATCGCCGGATTTTCAGGAGCCACCCGGCCACTCGGGCCTATGGCCCCAAACATAAACAACGGTCTTTTCCCTCTGAAACAAAACTCAGCAGCCCCGGTCCTTGATGGCAGATTGTGGGACTCCGTTGGCACTATCAAACCAGCCCGAGTTGGCACTGGTGCCAGCTTGGGTCTCCAGGCATCCTGCGTATCGCCCGGATTTTCAGGAGCCACCCGGCCACTCGGGCCTATGGCCCCAAACATAAACAACGGGCCTTTCCCTCTGAAACAAAACTCACCAGCCCGGTCCTTGATGGCAGATTGTGGGACTCCGTTGGCACTATCAAACCAGCCCGAGTTGGCACTGGTGCCAGCCAGCTTGGGTCTGGGAGGCATCCTGCGTATCGCGGATTTTTCAGGAGCCACCCGGCCACTCGGGCCTATGGCCCCAAACATAAACAACGGGCCTTTCCCTCTGAAACAAAACTCACCAGCCCGGTCCTTGATGGCAGATTGTGGGACTCCGTTGGCACTATCAAACCAGCCCGAGTTGGCACTGGTGCCAGCTTGGGTCTGGGAGGCATCCTGCGTATCGCGGATTTTCAGGAGCCAGCCCGGCCACTCGGGCCTATGGCCCCAAACATAAACAACGGTCTTTTCCCTCTGAAACAAAACTCAGCAGCCCCGGTCCTTGATGGCAGATTGTGGGACTCCGTTGGCACTATCAAACCAGCCCGAGTTGGCACTGGTGCCAGCTTGGGTCTCGGAGGAATCCTGCGTATCGCGGATTTTCAGGAGCCAACCCGGCCACTCGGGCCCTGGGCCCCAAACATAAACAACGGGCCTTTCCCTCTGAAACAAAACTCACCAGCCCCGGTCCTTGATGGCAGATTGTGGGACTCCGTTGGCACTATCAAACCAGCCCGAGTTGGCACTGGTGCCAGCTTGGGTCTGGGGAGGCATCCTGCGTATCGCGGATTTTCAGGAGCCAACCCGGCCACTCGGGGCCTATGGCCCCAAACATAAACAAACGGGCCTTTCCCTCTGAAACAAAACTCACCAGCCCCGGTCCTTGATGGCAGATTGTGGGACTCCGTTGGCACTATCAAACCAGCCCGAGTTGGCACTGGTGCCAGCTTGGGTCTGGGAGGCATCCTGCGTATATCGCCCGGATTTTTCAGGAGCCAACCCGGCCACTCGGGCCTATGGCCCCAAACATAAACAACGGGCCTTTCCCTCTGAAACAAAACTCACCAGCCCCGGTCCTTGATGGCAGATTGTGGGACTCCGTTGGCACTATCAAAAGCCCGAGTTGGCACTGGTGCCAGCTTGGGTCTGGGAGGCATCCTGCGCGTATCGCGGATTTTCAGGAGCCAACCCGGCCACTCCGGGGCCTGGCCCCAAACATAAACAACGGGCCTTTCCCTCTGAAACAAAACTCACCAGCCCCGGTCCTTGATGGCAGATTGTGGGACTCCGTTGGCACTATCAAACCAGCCCGAGTTGGCACTGGTGCCAGCTTGGGTCTGGGAGGCATCCTGCGTATATCGCGGATTTTTCAGGAGCCAGCCGGCCACTCGGGCCTATGGCCCCAAACATAAACAACGGGCCTTTCCCTCTGAAACAAAACTCACCAGCCCCGGTCCTTGATGGCAGATTGTGGGACTCCGTTGGCACTATCAAACCAGCCCGAGTTGGCACTGGTGCCAGCTTGGGTCTGGGGGAGGCATCCTGCGTATCGCGGATTTTTTCAGGAGCCAGCCCGGCCACTCGGGCCTATGGCCCCAAACATAAACAACGGGCCTTTCCCTCTGAAACAAAAGTCTCACCAGCCCGGTCCTTGATGGCAGATTGTGGGACTCCGTTGGCACTATCAAACCAGCCCGAGTTGGCACTGGTGCCAGCTTGGGTCTGGGAGGCATCCTGCGTATCGCGCGGATTTTCAGGAGCCAACCCGGCCACTCGGGCCTATGGCCCCAAACATAAACAACGGGCCTTTCCCTCTGAAACAAAACTCACCAGCCCCGGTCCTTGATGGCAGATTGTGGGACTCCGTTGGCACTATCAAACCAGCCCGAGTTGGCACTGGTGCCAGCTTGGGTCTGGGAGGCATCCTGCGTATCATCGCGGATTTTCAGGAGCCAACCCGGCCACTCTCGGGCCTATGGCCCCAAACATAAACAACGGGCCTTTCCCTCTGAAACAAAACTCACCAGCCCGGTCCTTGATGGCGGATTGTGGGACTCCGTTGGCACTATCAAACCAGCCCGAGTTGGCACTGGTGCCAGCTTGGGTCTGGGAGGCATCCTGCGTATCGCCCGATTTTTCAGGAGCCAGCCCGGCCACTCGGGCCTATGGCCCCAAACATAAACAACGGGCCTTTCCCTCTGAAACAAAACTCACCAGCCCCGGTCCTTGATGGCAGATTGTGGTGGGACTCGTTGGCACTATCAAACCAGCCCGAGTTGGCACTGGTGCCAGCTTGGGTCTGGGAGGCATCCTGCGTATCGCGGATTTTTCAGGAGCCAACCCGGCCACTCTCGGGCCTATGGCCCCAAACATAAACAACGGGCCTTTCCCTCTGAAACAAAACTCACCCAGCCCCCGGTCCTTGATGGCAGATTGTGGGACTCCGTTGGCACTATCAAACCAGCCCGAGTTGGCACTGGTGCCAGCTTGGGTCTGGGAGGCATCCTGCGTATATCGCGGATTTTCAGGAGCCACCCGGCCACTCGGGCCTATGGCCCCAAACATAAACAACGGGCCTTTCCCTCTGAAACAAAACTCACCAGCCCCGGTCCTTGATGGCAGATTGTGGGACTCCGTTGGCACTATCAAACCAGCCCGAGTTGGCACTGGTGCCAGCTTGGGTCTGGGGAGGCATCCTGCGTATCGCGGATTTTCAGGAGCCCACCCGGCCCACTCGGGCCTATGGCCCCAAACATAAACAACGGGCCTTTCCCTCTGAAACAAAACTCACCAGCCCCGGTCCTTGATGGCAGATTGTGGGACTCCGTTGGCACTATCAAACCAGCCCGAGTTGGCACTGGTGCCAGCTGGGGTCTGGGAGGCATCCTGCGCGTATCGCGGATTTTTCAGGAGCCAACCCGGCCACTCGGGCCTATGGCCCCAAACATAAACAACGGGCCTTTCCCTCTGAAACAAAACTCACCAGCCCCGGTCCTTGATGGCAGATTGTGGGACTCCGTTGGCACTATCAAACCAGCCCGAGTTGGCACTGGTGCCAGCTTGGGTCTGGGAGGCATCCTGCGTATCGCGGATTTTCAGGAGCCAGCCCCGGCCTCTCGGGCCTATGGCCCCAAACATAAACAACGGGCCTTTCCCTCTGAAACAAAACTCACCAGCCCCGGTCCTTGATGGCAGATTGTGGGACTCCGTTGGCACTATCAAACCAGCCCGAGTTGGCACTGGTGCCAGCTTGGGTCTGGGGAGGCATCCTGCGTATCGCGGATTTTCAGGAGCCCAACCCGGCCACTCGGGCCTATGGCCCCAAACATAAACAACGGGCCTTTCCCTCTGAAACAAAACTCACCAGCCCGGTCCTTGATGGCAGATTGTGGGACTCCGTTGGCACTATCAAACCAGCCCGAGTTGGCACTGGTGCCAGCAGGGGGTCTGGGAGGCATCCTGCGTATCGCGGATTTTCAGGAGCCAGCCCGGCCTCTCGGGCCTATGGCCCCAAACATAAACAACGGGCCTTCCCCCTCTGAAACAAAACTCACCAGCCCGGTCCTTGATGGCAGATTGTGGGACTCCGTTGGCACTATCAAACCAGCCGAGTTGGCACTGGTGCCAGCTTGGGTCTGGGAGGCATCCTGCGTATCGCCCGGATTTTCAGGAGCCAACCCGGCCACTCGGGCCTATGGCCCCAAACATAAACAACGGGCCTTTCCCTCTGAAACAAAACTCACCAGCCCCGGTCCTTGATGGCAGATTGTGGGACTCCGTTGGCACTATCAAACCAGCCCGAGTTGGCACTGGTGCCAGCTTGGGTCTGGGAGGCATCCTGCGTATCGCGGATTTTCAGGAGCCAGCCCGGCCCTCTCGGGCCTATGGCCCCAAACATAAACAACGGGCCTTTCCCTCTGAAACAAAACTCACCAGCCCCGGTCCTTGATGGCAGATTGTGGGACTCCGTTGGCACTATCAAACCAGCCCGAGTTGGCACTGGTGCCAGCTTGGGTCTGGGGGAGGCATCCTGCGCGTATCGCGGATTTTTCAGGAGCCAGCCCGGCCACTCGGGCCTATGGCCCCAAACATAAACAACGGGCCTTTCCCTCTGAAACAAAACTCACCAGCCCGGTCCTTGATGGCAGATTGTGGGACTCCGTTGGCACTATCAAACCAGCCCGAGTTGGCACTGGTGCCAGCTTGGGTCTGGGAGGCATCCTGCGTATCAGCGGATTTTTCAGGAGCCACCCGGCCACTCGGGCCTATGGCCCCAAACATAAACAACGGGCCTTTCCCTCTGAAACAAAACTCACCAGCCCCGGTCCTTGATGGCAGATTGTGGGACTCCGTTGGCACTATCAAACCAGCCCGAGTTGGCACTGGTGCCAGCTTGGGTCTGGGAGGCATCCTGCGTATCGCGGATTTTTTCAGGAGCCAGCCCGGCCACTCGGGCCTATGGCCCCAAACATAAACAACGGGCCTTTCCCTCTGAAACAAAACTCACCAGCCCCGGTCCTTGATGGCAGATTGTGGGACTCCGTTGGCACTATCAAACCAGCCCGAGTTGGCACTGGTGCCAGCTTGGGTCTGGGAGGCATCCTGCGTATCGGATTTTTCAGGAGCCACCCGGCCACTCGGGCCTATGGCCCCAAACATAAACAACGGGCCTTTCCCTCTGAAACAAAACTCACCAGCCCGGTCCTTGATGGCAGATTGTGGGACTCCGTTGGCACTATCAAACCAGCCCGAGTTGGCACTGGTGCCAGCTTGGGTCTGGGAGGCATCCTGCGTATCGCGGATTTTCAGGAGCCAACCCGGCCACTCGGGCCTATGGCCCCAAACATAAACAACGGGCCTTTCCCTCTGAAACAAAACTCACCAGCCCGGTCCTTGATGGCAGATTGTGGGACTCCGTTGGCACTATCAAACCAGCCCGAGTTGGCACTGGTGCCAGCTTGGGTCTGGGTCTGGGAGGCATCCTGCGCGTATCGCGGATTTTCAGGAGCCAACCCGGCCACTCGGGCCTATGGCCCCAAACATAAACAACGGGCCTTTCCCTCTGAAACAAAACTCACCAGCCCCGGTCCTTGATGGCAGATTGTGGGACTCCGTTGGCACTATCAAACCAGCCCGAGTTGGCACTGGTGCCAGCTTGGGTCTGGGAGGCATCCTGCGTATCGCCCGGATTTTCAGGAGCCACCCGGCCACTCGGGCCTATGGCCCCCCAAACATAAACAACGGGCCTTTCCCTCTGAAACAAAACTCACCAGCCCCGGTCCTTGATGGCAGATTGTGGGACTCCGTTGGCACTATCAAACCAGCCCGAGTTGGCACTGGTGCCAGCTTGGGTCTGGGAGGCATCCTGCGTATCGCCCGGATTTTTCAGGAGCCACCCGGCCACTCGGGCCTATGGCCCCAAACATAAACAACGGGCCTTTCCCTCTGAAACAAAACTCACCAGCCCCGGTCCTTGATGGCAGATTGTGGGACTCCGTTGGCACTATCAAACCAGCCCGAGTTGGCACTGGTGCCAGCTTGGGTCTGGGAGGCATCCTGCGCGTATATCGCCGATTTTCAGGAGCCACCCGGCCACTCCGGGCCTATGGCCCCAAACATAAACAACGGGCCTTTCCCTCTGAAACAAAACTCACCAGCCCGGTCCTTGATGGCAGATTGTGGGACTCCGTTGGCACTATCAAACCAGCCCGAGTTGGCACTGGTGCCAGCTTGGGTCTGGGAGGCATCCTGCGTATCGCCGATTTTCAGGAGCCAGCCCGGCCACTCGGGGCCTATGGCCCCAAACATAAACAACGGGCCTTTCCCTCTGAAACAAAACTCACCAGCCCCGGTCCTTGATGGCAGATTGTGGGACTCCGTTGGCACTATCAAACCAGCCCGAGTTGGCACTGGTGCCAGCTTGGGTCTGGGGAGGCATCCTGCGTATCGCGGATTTTCAGGAGCCACCCGGCCACTCGGGCCTATGGCCCCAAACATAAACAACGGGCCTTTCCCTCTGAAACAAAACTCACCAGCCCCGGTCCTTGATGGCAGATTGTGGGACTCCGTTGGCACTATCAAACCAGCCCGAGTTGGCACTGGTGCCAGCTTGGGTCTGGGGAGGCATCCTGCGTATCGCCGGATTTTCAGGAGCCAGCCCGGCCACTCCGGGCCTATGGCCCCAAACATAAACAACGGGCCTTTCCCTCTGAAACAAAACTCACCAGCCCCGGTCCTTGATGGCAGATTGTGGGACTCCGTTGGCACTATCAAACCAGCCCGAGTTGGCACTGGTGCCAGCTTGGGTCTGGGGGAGGCATCCTGCGTATCAGCGGATTTTCAGGAGCCACCCGGCCACTCGGGCCTATGGCCCCAAACATAAACAACGGGCCTTTCCCTCTGAAACAAAACTCACCAGCCCCGGTCCTTGATGGCAGATTGTGGGACTCCGTTGGCACTATCAAACCAGCCCGAGTTGGCACTGGTGCCAGCTTGGGTCTGGGAGGCATCCTGCGTATCGCGGATTTTTCAGGAGCCAACCCGGCCACTCGGGCCTATGGCCCCAAACATAAACAACGGGCCTTTCCCTCTGAAACAAAACTCACCAGCCCCGGTCCTTGATGGCAGATTGTGGGACTCCGTTGGCACTATCAAACCAGCCCGAGTTGGCACTGGTGCCAGCTTGGGTCTGGGAGGCATCCTGCGTATCGCGGATTTTCAGGAGCCAGCCCGGCCCTCTCGGGCCTATGGCCCCAAACATAAACAAGCGGGCCTTTGCACTATCAAACCAGCCCGAGTTGGCACTGGTGCCAGCTTGGGTCTGGGAGGCATCCTGCGTATCGCGGATTTTCAGGAGCCAACCCGGCCACTCCGGGCCTATGGCCCCAAACATAAACAACGGGCCTTTCCCTCTGAAACAAAACTCACCAGCCCGGTCCTTGATGGCAGATTGTGGGACTCCGTTGGCACTATCAAACCAGCCCGAGTTGGCACTGGTGCCAGCTTGGGTCTGGGGAGGCATCCTGCGTATATCGCGATTTTTCAGGAGCCAGCCCGGCCACTCGGGCCTATGGCCCCAAACATAAACAAGCGGGCCTTTCAGATTGTGGGACTCCGTTGGCACTATCAAACCAGCCCGAGTTGGCACTGGTGCCAGCTTGGGTCTGGGAGGCATCCTGCGTATCGCCCGGATTTTCAGGAGCCAACCCGGCCACTCGGGCCTATGGCCCCAAACATAAACAGCGGGCCTTTCCCTCTGAAACAAAAGTCACCAGCCCGGTCCTTGATGGCAGATTGTGGGACTCCGTTGGCACTATCAAACCAGCCCGAGTTGGCACTGGTGCCAGCTTGGGTCTGGGAGGCATCCTGCGTATCGCGGATTTTCAGGAGCCAACCCGGCCACTCGGACCTATGGCCCCAAACATAAACAACGGGCCTTTCCCTCTGAAACAAAACTCACCAGCCCCGGTCCTTGATGGCAGATTGTGGGACTCCGTTGGCACTATCAAACCAGCCCGAGTTGGCACTGGTGCCAGCTTGGGTCTGGGAGGCATCCTGCGTATCGCCGGATTTTTCAGGAGCCAACCCGGCCTCTCGGGCCTATGGCCCCAAACATAAACAACGGGCCTTTCCCTCTGAAACAAAACTCACCAGCCCGGTCCTTGATGGCAGATTGTGGGACTCCGTTGGCACTATCAAACCAGCCCGAGTTGGCACTGGTGCCAGCTTGGGTCTGGGAGGCATCCTGCGTATCGCGGATTTTCAGGAGCCAACCCGGCCACTCGGGCCTATGGCCCCAAACATAAACAACGGGCCTTTCCCTCTGAAACAAAAGTCACCAGCCCGGTCCTTGATGGCAGATTGTGGGACTCCGTTGGCACTATCAAACCAGCCCGAGTTGGCACTGGTGCCAGCAGGTCTGGGAGGCATCCTGCGTATCGCCGGATTTTTCAGGAGCCACCCGGCCACTCCGGGCACATGGCCCCAAACATAAACAACGGGCCTTTCCCTCTGAAACAAAACTCACCAGCCCGGTCCTTGATGGCAGATTGTGGGACTCCGTTGGCACTATCAAACCAGCCCGAGTTGGCACTGGTGCCAGCTTGGGTCTGGGAGGCATCCTGCGTATCGCCGATTTTCAGGAGCCAGCCGGCCACTCGGGCCATGGCCCCAAACATAAACAACGGGCCTTTCCCTCTGAAACAAAACTCACCAGCCCGGTCCTTGATGGCAGATTGTGGGACTCCGTTGGCACTATCAAACCAGCCCGAGTTGGCACTGGTGCCAGCTTGGGTCTGGGAGGCATCCTGCGTATCGCCGGATTTTCAGGAGCCAACCCGGCCACTCGGGCCTAGGGCCCCAAACATAAACAACGGGCCTTTCCCTCTGAAACAAAACTCACCAGCCCGGTCCTTGATGGCAGATTGTGGGACTCCGTTGGCACTATCAAACCAGCCCGAGTTGGCACTGGTGCCAGCTTGGGTCTGGGAGAGCATCCCCGGTCCTTGATGGCAGATTGTGGGACTCCCGTTGGCACTATCAAACCAGCCGAGTTGGCACTGGTGCCAGCAGGTCTGGGAGGCATCCTGCGTATCATGGATTTTCAGGGAGCCAGCCGGCCACTCGGGCCTATGGCCCCAAACATAAACAACGGGCCTTTCCCCTCTGAAACCAAAACTCACCAGCCCGGTCCTTGATGATGGGGTGCGGGACTCCGTTGGCACTATCAAACCAGCCCGGTTGGCACTGGTGCCAGCTTGGTCCAGGGCATCCCTGCGTATCCGCAGTTTTCAGGAGCCAACCCGGCCCTCAGGGCCTATAGCCCTAAACATAAACTCTTGGGCCTTTCCAGCTGAAACAAAACTCACCAGGCCCGGTCCTTGATGGCAGATTGTGGGACTCCGTTGGCACTATCAAACCAGCCCGCTTGCGCACTGGTGCCAGCGGGTCTGGAGGCATCCTGCGTATCCCTCGCAGTTTTTCAGGGAACCAACCGACCCTCGAGCCTATATGACGAACATAAACAATGGGCCTTTCCCTCTGAAACAAAAGTCACCAGCCCCGGTCTTTGATGGCAGATTGTGGGACTCGTTGGCACTATCAAACCAGCCGAGTTGGCACTGGCGTGGTGCCAGCCAGGGTCTGGGAAGGCATCCCACCTGCGTATCAGCCGATTTGCCAAAGGGCAACCGCCACTCCGGGGCACAGGTCACAAACCTATACAACAGGCCTTTCCTCTGAGCAAACTCACAGCTTCCGAACAGCAGATTATTGGGACTCCCGTTGGCACTATCCAGCCAGTTGGCACTGGTGCCAGCAACGCAGGTCTGGGGAAGGCATCCTATGAGTAATATTTTCAGGAGAGCCAACCGTCCCTCCGGGCTGGGTCACAACTAAGCAACAGGCCTTTCCCTCTGAAACAAAACTCTTGGCCAGGTCCTTGATGGCGGGTGTGGGACTCCGTTGGCACTATCAAACCGGCCCGGTTCGGCACTGGTGCCAGCTTGTGTCACGGGAGCATCCTGCGACATAGGAGTTTTCAGGAGCCAGCCGTGAGCGCACCCGGGGCACAGGCCCCTATCCCGCCGAAGGCAAACTCCTGGCCAGACCAGTGGCAGATTATTGGGACTCCGTTGGCACTATCAAACCAGCCCGAGAGTTGGCACTGGGCACCAGCGGAGTCTGGGGAAGCATCGTGTCAGCGGTTACTGGGGCAGCGACCCTCCGGGAGCACAGGCCCCCAAACATAAACAACGGGCCTTTCCCTCTGTCAAAACTCACCAGCCCGGTCTTTGATGGCAGATTGTGGGACTCGTTAGCACTATCAAACCAGCCCGAGAGTTGGCAGTGGTGCCAGCGGGTCTGGGAGGCATCCTGCTGTCAGCTGATTTTCAGAGCCAGCCTGACCCCACTCCAGGGGCATTTTAAGCATAAACAATGGGTGCTGCTCACGAGCAAACTCACCAGCCCGGAACGGTGGCGGGTGTGGGACTCCGTTGGCACTGTCAGGCCGGCAAAGTTGGCTTTGGTGCCAGCTTGGGTCTGGGAAGGCATCCTGTACATGAAACAAAACTCACCAGCCCCGGTCCTTGATGGCAGATTGTGGGACTCCGTTGGCACTATCAAACCAGCCCGAGTTGGCACTGGTGCCAGCTTGGGTCTGGGAGGCATCCTGCGTATCGCGGATTTTTCAGGAGCCAACCCGGCCACTCGGGCCTATGGCCCCAAACATAAACAACGGGCCTTTCCCTCTGAAACAAAACTCACCAGCCCCGGTCCTTGATGGCAGATTGTGGGACTCCGTTGGCACTATCAAACCAGCCCGAGTTGGCACTGGTGCCAGCTTGGGTCTGGGAGGCATCCTGCGTATCGCGGATTTTCAGGAGCCAGCCGGCCACTCGGGCCTATGGCCCCAAACATAAACAACGGGCCTTTCCCTCTGAAACAAAACTCACCAGCCCCGGTCCTTGATGGCAGATTGTGGGACTCCGTTGGCACTATCAAACCAGCCCGAGTTGGCACTGGTGCCAGCTTGGGTCTGGGAGGCATCCTGCGTATCGCGGATTTTCAGGAGCCAGCCGGGCCACTCGGGCCTATGGCCCCAAACATAAACAACGGGCCTTTCCCTCTGAAACAAAACTCACCAGCCCGGTCCTTGATGGCAGATTGTGGGACTCCGTTGGCACTATCAAACCAGCCCGAGTTGGCACTGGTGCCAGCTTGGGTCTGGGAGGCATCCTGCGTATCGCATCGGATTTTTCAGGAGCCAACCCGGCCACTCCGGCCTATGGCCCCAAACATAAACAACGGGCCTTTCCCTCTGAAACAAAACTCACCAGCCCGGTCCTTGATGGCAGATTGTGGGACTCCGTTGGCACTATCAAACCAGCCCGAGTTGGCACTGGTGCCAGCTTGGGTCTGGGAGGCATCCTGCGTATCGCGGATTTTCAGGAGCCAGCCCGGCCACTCGGGCCTATGGCCCCAAACATAAACAACGGGCCTTTCCCTCTGAAACAAAACTCACCAGCCCGGTCCTTGATGGCAGATTGTGGGACTCCGTTGGCACTATCAAACCAGCCCGAGTTGGCACTGGTGCCAGCTTGGGTCTGGGAGGCATCCTGCGTATCGGCGGATTTTCAGGAGCCAACCCGGCCACTCGGGCCTATGGCCCCAAACATAAACAACGGGCCTTTCCCTCTGAAACAAAACTCACCAGCCCGGTCCTTGATGGCAGATTGTGGGACTCCGTTGGCACTATCAAACCAGCCCGAGTTGGCACTGGTGCCAGCTTGGGTCTGGGGAGGCATCCTGCGTATCGCGGATTTTCAGGAGCCACCCGGCCACTCGGGCCTATGGCCCCAAACATAAACAACGGGCCTTTCCCTCTGAAACAAAACTCACCAGCCCGGTCCTTGATGGCAGATTGTGGGACTCCGTTGGCACTATCAAACCAGCCCGAGTTGGCACTGGTGCCAGCTTGGGTCTGGGAGGCATCCTGCGTATCAGCGGATTTTCAGGAGCCAACCCGGCCACTCCGGGCCTATGGCCCCAAACATAAACAACGGGCCTTTCCCTCTGAAACAAAACTCACCAGCCCGGTCCTTGATGGCAGATTGTGGGACTCCGTTGGCACTATCAAACCAGCCCGAGTTGGCACTGGTGCCAGCTTGGGTCTGGGAGGCATCCTGCGTATCGCGGATTTTCAGGAGCCAACCCGGCCACTCCGGGGCCTATGGCCCCAAACATAAACAACGGGCCTTTCCCTCTGAAACAAAACTCACCAGCCCCGGTCCTTGATGGCAGATTGTGGGACTCCGTTGGCACTATCAAACCAGCCCGAGTTGGCACTGGTGCCAGCTTGGGTCTGGGAGGCATCCTGCGTATCGCGGATTTTCAGGAGCCAACCCGGCCACTCCGGGCCTATGGCCCCAAACATAAACAACGGGCCTTTCCCTCTGAAACAAAACTCACCAGCCCGGTCCTTGATGGCAGATTGTGGGACTCCGTTGGCACTATCAAACCAGCCCGAGTTGGCACTGGTGCCAGCTTGGGTCTGGGAGGCATCCTGCGTATCGCGGATTTTCAGGAGCCACCCGGCCACTCGGGCCTATGGCCCCAAACATAAACAACGGGCCTTTC
The DNA here is from genome assembly GCF_901933205.1 of Camarhynchus parvulus. Classification (NCBI taxonomy): domain Eukaryota; kingdom Metazoa; phylum Chordata; class Aves; order Passeriformes; family Thraupidae; genus Camarhynchus; species Camarhynchus parvulus. Next base: position 14,263 of record NW_022148432.1, read on the forward strand.
CCTCTGAAACAAAACTCACCAGCCCGGTCCTTGATGGCAGATTGTGGGACTCCGTTGGCACTATCAAACCAGCCCGAGTTGGCACTGGTGCCAGCTTGGGTCTGGGAGGCATCCTGCGTATCGCGCGGATTTTTCAGGAGCCAGCCCGGCCACTCGGGCCTATGGCCCCAAACATAAACAACGGGCCTTTCCTCTGAAACAAAACTCACCAGCCCCGGTCCTTGATGGCAGATTGTGGGACTCCGTTGGCACTATCAAACCAGCCCGAGTTGGCACTGGTGCCAGCTTGGGTCTGGGGGCATCCTGCGTATCGCGGATTTTTCAGGAGCCAACCCGGCCACTCCGGGCCTATGGCCCCAAACATAAACAACGGGCCTTTCCCTCTGAAACAAAACTCACCAGCCCGGTCCTTGATGGCAGATTGTGGGACTCCGTTGGCACTATCAAACCAGCCCGAGTTGGCACTGGTGCCAGCTTGGGTCTGGGAGGCATCCTGCGTATCGCCGGATTTTCAGGAGCCAACCCGGCCACTCGGGCCTATGGCCCCAAACATAAACAACGGGCCTTTCCCTCTGAAACAAAACTCACCAGCCCCGGTCCTTGATGGCAGATTGTGGGACTCCGTTGGCACTATCAAACCAGCCCGAGTTGGCACTGGTGCCAGCTTGGGTCTGGGAGGCATCCTGCGTATCGCGGATTTTCAGGAGCCACCCGGCCACTCGGGCCTATGGCCCCAAACATAAACAACGGGCCTTTCCCTCTGAAACAAAACTCACCAGCCCCGGTCCTTGATGGCAGATTGTGGGACTCCGTTGGCACTATCAAACCAGCCCGAGTTGGCACTGGTGCCAGCTTGGGTCTGGGAGGCATCCTGCGTATCGCGGATTTTCAGGAGCCACCCGGCCACTCGGGCCTATGGCCCCAAACATAAACAACGGGCCTTTCCCTCTGAAACAAAACTCACCAGCCCGGTCCTTGATGGCAGATTGTGGGACTCCGTTGGCACTATCAAACCAGCCCGAGTTGGCACTGGTGCCAGCTTGGGTCTGGGAGGCATCCTGCGTATCGCCGGATTTTCAGGAGCCACCCGGCCACTCGGGCCTATGGCCCCAAACATAAACAACGGGCCTTTCCCTCTGAAACAAAACTCACCAGCCCGGTCCTTGATGGCAGATTGTGGGACTCCGTTGGCACTATCAAACCAGCCCGAGTTGGCACTGGTGCCAGCTTGGGTCTGGGAGGCATCCTGCGTATCGCGGATTTTCAGGAGCCAACCCGGCCACTCGGGCCTATGGCCCCAAACATAAACAACGGGCCTTTCCCTCTGAAACAAAACTCACCAGCCCGGTCCTTGATGGCAGATTGTGGGACTCCGTTGGCACTATCAAACCAGCCCGAGTTGGCACTGGTGCCAGCTTGGGTCTGGGAGGCATCCTGCGTATCGCGGATTTTTCAGGAGCCAGCCCGGCCACTCGGGCCTATGGCCCCCAAACATAAACAACGGGCCTTTCCCTCTGAAACAAAACTCACCAGCCCCGGTCCTTGATGGCAGATTGTGGGACTCCGTTGGCACTATCAAACCAGCCCGAGTTGGCACTGGTGCCAGCTTGGGTCTGGGAGGCATCCTGCGTATCGCGGATTTTCAGGAGCCAACCCGGCCACTCGGGCCTATGGCCCCAAACATAAACAACGGGCCTTTCCCTCTGAAACAAAACTCACCAGCCCGGTCCTTGATGGCAGATTGTGGGACTCCGTTGGCACTATCAAACCAGCCCGAGTTGGCACTGGTGCCAGCTTGGGTCTGGGAGGCATCCTGCGTATCGCGGATTTTCAGGAGCCAACCCGGCCACTCCGGGCCTAGGCCCCCCCAAACATAAACAAGCGGGCCTTTCCCTCTGAAACAAAACTCACCAGCCCGGGCCTTGAGGAGGTGGCAGGGTGTGGGACTCCGTTGGCACTATCAAACCAGCCCGAGTTGGCACTGGTGCCAGCTTGGGTCTGGAAATCATCTGCGTATCGGCGGATTTTTCAGGAGCCAAGCGGCCACTCCGGGCCTATGGCCAAACATAAACAACGGGCCTTTCCCTCTGAAACAAAACTCACAAGGCGGTCCTTGATGGCAGATTGTGGGACTCGTTGGCACTATCAAACCAGCCCGGTTAGCGCGGGTGCGCCAGCAGGTTAAAGGAGGCATCCGCGTGTCGTGGATTTTCAGGGAGCTAGCCAGCCACTCCGGGGCGGTGGCCATAAACATAAACAACGAGCCTTTCCCTCTGAAACAAAGTCAACCAGCCCGGTCCTTGATGGCAGATTGGTGGGACTCCGTTGGCACTATCAAACCAGCCGAGTTGGCACTGGTGCCAGCTTACAGGTCTGGGAGGCATAAATATCGCCCGGATTTTTTCAGGAGGCAGCCGACCCTCAGGGCACAGGCTAAACATAAACAAGCGAAGGGCCTTTTCCCTCACGAAACAAAAACTCACCAGCCCCGGTCCTTGGTGGCAGATTGTAGGACTCCGTTGGCACTATCAAACCAGCCCAAGTTGGCACTGGTGCCAGCTTGGGTCTGGGAAGGCATCCGTCTATCGCTAAGATTTTTCAGAACCAACCCGACCACTCCCCTAGGGCCTGTGGCTAAAACAAAACAACGGGCCTTTCCCTCCTGAAACAAAAGTCCACCAGCCCGTTCTTGATGGCAGATTGGGGACTCCGTTGGGCACTATCAAACCAGCCCGAGTTGGCACTGGTGCCAGCAGGTCTGGGAGGCATCCTGCCTATTCGCGGATTTTCTGGAGCCAACCCGGCCACTCGGGCCTTTGGCCCCAAACATAAACAATGGGCCTTTCCCTCTGAAACAAAACTCGCCAGCCCGGTCCTTGGTGGCAGATTGTGGGACTCCGTTGGCACTATCAAACCAGCCGAGTTGGCACTGGTGCCAGCAGGTCTGGGGGCATCCTGCGTGTCAGCGGATTTTCAGGAGCCAGCGGCCCTCAGGGACAAGCCCCCAAACATAAACAACAGGCCTTTCTCTCTGAAACAAAACTCACCAGCCCAGGTTCTTGATGGCAGATTGTGGGACTCGTTGGCACTATCAAACCAGCCCAGTTGGCACTGGTGCCAGCTTGGGTCTGGGAGGCATCCTACCCTATCAGCCCGGATTTTCAGACCCGCCCGGCCCTCGGGCCTTTGGCCCCAAACATAAATAACGAGCCTTTCCCTCTGAAACAAAACTCACCAGCCCCGGTCCTTGATGGCAGATTGTGTGGGACTCGTTGGCACTATCAAACCAGCCCGAGGTTAGCACTGGTGCCAGCTTGGGTCTGGGAAGCATCCTGCGTATGTGATTTTCAGGAGCCTGCCCGACCTCGGGCTTGTGGCTCTAAACAAAACCAGGGGCCTTTCCTCTGAAAACTAAACTCACCAGCCCCGGGCCTTGGTGGCGCGGGTGTGGGACTCCGTTGGCACTATCAAAACCAGCCGAGTTGGCACTGGTGCCAGCTTACGGTGCCAGGAGGCATCCCGCGTGTCAGCGGATTTTCAGGAACCAACCCGGCCACTCTGGGCCACAGGCCCCAAACATAAACAACGGGCCTTTCCCTCTGAAACAAAACTCACCAGCCCCGGTCCTTGATGGCGGGTGTGGGACTCCGTTGGCACTATCAAACCAGCCCGGGTTGGCACTGGTGCCAGCAGGTCTGGGAGGCATCCTGCATTATCGCGGATTTTCAGGAGCCAGCCGGCCACTCGGGCGGTGGCCCCAAACATAAACAAGCGGGCCTTTCCCTCTGAAACAAAAACTCACCAGCCCGGTCCTTGATGGCAGATTGTGGGACTCCGTTGGCACTATCAAACCAGCCGAGTTGGCACTGGTGCCAGCTTGGGTCTGGGAGGCATCCTACATCTCAGCGGTTTCTGGAGGCACCCGGCCACTCGGGCCTATGGCCCCAAACATAAACAACGGGCCTTTCCCTCTGAAACAAAACTCACCAGCCCCGGTCCTTGATGGCAGATTGTGGGACTCCGTTGGCACTATCAAACCAGCCCGAGTTGGCACTGGTGCCAGCTTGGGTCTGGGAGGCATCCTGCGTATCGCCGGATTTTCAGGAGCCAGCCCGGCCACTCGGGCCTATGGCCCCAAACATAAACAACGGGCCTTTCCCTCTGAAACAAAACTCACCAGCCCCGGTCCTTGATGGCAGATTGTGGGACTCCGTTGGCACTATCAAACCAGCCCGAGTTGGCACTGGTGCCAGCTTGGGTCTGGGAGGCATCCTGCGTATCAGCGGATTTTTCAGGAGCCACCCGGCCACTCGGGCCTATGGCCCCAAACATAAACAACGGGCCTTTCCCTCTGAAACAAAACTCACCAGCCCCGGTCCTTGATGGCAGATTGTGGGACTCCGTTGGCACTATCAAACCAGCCCGAGTTGGCACTGGTGCCAGCTTGGGTCTGGGAGGCATCCTGCGTATCGCGGATTTTCAGGAGCCAGCCCGGCCACTCGGGCCTATGGCCCCAAACATAAACAACGGGCCTTTCCCTCTGAAACAAAACTCACCAGCCCGGTCCTTGATGGCAGATTGTGGGACTCCGTTGGCACTATCAAACCAGCCCGAGTTGGCACTGGTGCCAGCTTGGGTCTGGGAGGCATCCTGCGTATCGCGGATTTTCAGGAGCCAACCCGGCCACTCCGGGCCTATGGCCCCAAACATAAACAACGGGCCTTTCCCTCTGAAACAAAACTCACCAGCCCGGTCCTTGATGGCAGATTGTGGGACTCCGTTGGCACTATCAAACCAGCCCGAGTTGGCACTGGTGCCAGCTTGGGTCTGGGAGGCATCCTGCGTATCGCGGATTTTCAGGAGCCAACCCGGCCACTCGGGCCTATGGCCCCAAACATAAACAACGGGCCTTTCCCTCTGAAACAAAACTCACCAGCCCCGGTCCTTGATGGCAGATTGTGGGACTCCGTTGGCACTATCAAACCAGCCCGAGTTGGCACTGGTGCCAGCTTGGGTCTGGGAGGCATCCTGCGTATCGCGGATTTTCAGGAGCCAACCCGGCCACTCGGGCCTATGGCCCCAAACATAAACAACGGGCCTTTCCCTCTGAAACAAAACTCACCAGCCCGGTCCTTGATGGCAGATTGTGGGACTCCGTTGGCACTATCAAACCAGCCCGAGTTGGCACTGGTGCCAGCTTGGGTCTGGGAGGCATCCTGCGTATCAGCGGATTTTTCAGGAGCCAACCCGGCCACTCGGGCCTATGGCCCCAAACATAAACAACGGGCCTTTCCCTCTGAAACAAAACTCACCAGCCCGGTCCTTGATGGCAGATTGTGGGACTCCGTTGGCACTATCAAACCAGCCCGAGTTGGCACTGGTGCCAGCTTGGGTCTGGGAGGCATCCTGCGTATCGCGGATTTTCAGGAGCCAACCCGGCCACTCCGGGCCTATGGCCCCAAACATAAACAACGGGCCTTTCCCTCTGAAACAAAACTCACCAGCCCGGTCCTTGATGGCAGATTGTGGGACTCCGTTGGCACTATCAAACCAGCCCGAGTTGGCACTGGTGCCAGCTTGGGTCTGGGAGGCATCCTGCGTATCGCGGATTTTCAGGAGCCACCCGGCCACTCGGGCCTATGGCCCCAAACATAAACAACGGGCCTTTCCCTCTGAAACAAAACTCACCAGCCCGGTCCTTGATGGCAGATTGTGGGACTCCGTTGGCACTATCAAACCAGCCCGAGTTGGCACTGGTGCCAGCTTGGGTCTGGGAGGCATCCTGCGTATGCGGATTTTCAGGAGCCAACCCGGCCACTCGGGCCTATGGCCCCAAACATAAACAACGGGCCTTTCCCTCTGAAACAAAACTCACCAGCCCGGTCCTTGATGGCAGATTGTGGGACTCCGTTGGCACTATCAAACCAGCCCGAGTTGGCACTGGTGCCAGCTTGGGTCTGGGAGGCATCCTGCGTATCGCGGATTTTTCAGGAGCCACCCGGCCACTCGGGCCTATGGCCCCAAACATAAACAACGGGCCTTTCCCTCTGAAACAAAACTCACCAGCCCCGGTCCTTGATGGCAGATTGTGGGACTCCGTTGGCACTATCAAACCAGCCCGAGTTGGCACTGGTGCCAGCTTGGGTCTGGGGAGGCATCCTGCGTATCGCGGATTTTTCAGGAGCCAACCCGGCCACTCCGGGCCTATGGCCCCAAACATAAACAACGGGCCTTTCCCTCTGAAACAAAACTCACCAGCCCCGGTCCTTGATGGCAGATTGTGGGACTCCGTTGGCACTATCAAACCAGCCCGAGTTGGCACTGGTGCCAGCTTGGGTCTGGGAGGCATCCTGCGTATCGCGCGATTTTTCAGGAGCCACCCGGCCACTCGGGCCTATGGCCCCAAACATAAACAAGCGGGCCTTTCCCTCTGAAACAAAACTCACCAGCCCCGGTCCTTGATGGCAGATTGTGGGACTCCGTTGGCACTATCAAACCAGCCCGAGTTGGCACTGGTGCCAGCTTGGGTCTGGGAGGCATCCTGCGTATCGCGCGGATTTTCAGGAGCCAACCCGGCCACTCCGGGCCTATGGCCCCAAACATAAACAACGGGCCTTTCCCTCTGAAACAAAACTCACCAGCCCCGGTCCTTGATGGCAGATTGTGGGACTCCGTTGGCACTATCAAACCAGCCCGAGTTGGCACTGGTGCCAGCTTGGGTCTGGGGAGGCATCCTGCGTATCGGCGGATTTTTCAGGAGCCACCCGGCCACTCCGGGCCTATGGCCCCAAACATAAACAACGGGCCTTTCCCTCTGAAACAAAACTCACCAGCCCCGGTCCTTGATGGCAGATTGTGGGACTCCGTTGGCACTATCAAACCAGCCCGAGTTGGCACTGGTGCCAGCTTGGGTCTGGGAGGCATCCTGCGTATCGCGGATTTTCAGGAGCCACCCGGCCACTCGGGCCTATGGCCCCAAACATAAACAACGGGCCTTTCCCTCTGAAACAAAACTCACCAGCCCCGGTCCTTGATGGCAGATTGTGGGACTCCGTTGGCACTATCAAACCAGCCCGAGTTGGCACTGGTGCCAGCAGGTCTGGGGAGGCATCCTGCGTGTCGCGCGGATTTTCAGGAGCCACCCGGCCACTCGGGCCTATGGCCCCAAACATAAACAACGGGCCTTTCCCTCTGAAACAAAACTCACCAGCCCCGGTCCTTGATGGCGATTGTGGGACTCCGTTGGCACTATCAAACCAGCCCGAGTTGGCACTGGTGCCAGCTTGGGTCTGGGAGGCATCCTGCGTATCGCGGATTTTCAGGAGCCAACCCGGCCACTCGGGCCTAGGCCCCAAACATAAACAACGGGCCTTTCCCTCTGAAACAAACTCACCAGATCCCGGTCCTTGATGGCAGATTGTGGGACTCCGTTGGCACTATCAAACCAGCCCGAGTTGGCACTGGTGCCAGCTTGGGTCTGGGAGGCATCCTGCGTATCGCGGATTTTCAGGAGCCAACCCGGCCACTCGGGCCTATGGCCCCAAACATAAACAACGGGCCTTTCCCTCTGAAACAAAACTCACCAGCCCCGGTCCTTGATGGCAGATTGTGGGACTCCGTTGGCACTATCAAACCAGCCCGAGTTGGCACTGGTGCCAGCAGGTCTGGGAGGCATCCTGCGTATCAGCGGATTTTCAGGAGCCAGCCCGGCCACTCGGGCCTATGGCCCCAAACATAAACAACGGGCCTTTCCCTCTGAAACAAAACTCACCAGCCCGGTCCTTGATGGCAGATTGTGGGACTCCGTTGGCACTATCAAACCAGCCCGAGTTGGCACTGGTGCCAGCTTGGGTCTGGGGAGGCATCCTGCGTATCGCGGATTTTCAGGAGCCAGCCCGGCCACTCGGGCCTATGGCCCCAAACATAAACAAGCGGGCCTTTCCAGCCCGGTCCTTGATGGCAGATTGTGGGACTCCGTTGGCACTATCAAACCAGCCCGAGTTGGCACTGGTGCCAGCTTGGTCTGGGGGAAGGCATCCTGCGTATCGGCAGATTTTCAGGAGCCAGCCCGGCCACTCGGGCCTATGGCTAAAC
>NW_022148433.1:0-22334 GCF_901933205.1 Camarhynchus parvulus
CTCGGGTCTGGGAGGCATCCTGGCGCATCGCTGGATTTTCAGGAGCCAGCCAGCCGCCCTCCGGCCTATGGCCCCCAAACCTAAACAACGGGCCTTTCCCTCTGAAACAAAAGTCACCAGCCCCGGTCCTTGATGGCAGATTGTGGGACTCCGTTGGCACTATCAAACCAGCCCGAAGTTGGCAGTCGGGACAGCTGGGGTCTGGGAGGCATCCTGCGTGATCGCTGGATTTTTTCAGGAGCCAGCCGGCCACTCCCGCCTATGGCCCCAAACATAAAACAACGGGCCTTTCCTCTGAAACAAAAGTCACCAGCCCCGGGCCTTGATGGCAGATTGTGGGACTCCGTTGTCACTATCAAACCAGCCCGAGTTGGCACTGGTGCCAGCTTGGGTCTGGGAGGCATCCTGATCGCTGATTTTCAGGATCCTGCCGCCACTCGGACCACAGGACCCCTGAAATAAATAGAGGCCCTTCCCTTCTGAAACAAACCTCACCAACCCCGGTTCCTGCTGGCAGATTGTGGGACTCCGTTGGCACTATCAAACCAGACCAAGCTGGCACTGGTGCCAGCTTGGGTCTGGGAAGCATTCTCTGTATCGCGGATTTTCAGGAGCCAGCCGGCCACTCCTGGGCCACAGAGCCCCTAAACTTAAAGAACGGCACTTTCCCTGGAAAACAAAAGTCACCAGCCCCGGTTCCCAATGGCAGATTGCAGGACTCCGTTGGCACTGTCAAACCAGCCCGAGTTGGCACTGGTGCCAGCTTGGGTCTGGGAGGCATCCCTGCGATCGCGGATTTTCAGGGAGCCAGCCGCCACCGGGCCAAAGAACCCCACGCATAAACAACGGCCGTTTCCGCCTGAAACAAAAGTCACCAGCCCCGGTTCATGATGGCAGATTGTAGGACTTTGTTGGCACTATCAAACCCAACGGAGTTGGCACTGGTGCCAGCTTGGGTCTGGGAAGCATTCCCTGTATCACGGATTTTCAGGAGCCAGCCGGCCACTACGGACCTATGGCCCCCAAACATAAACAACGGGCCTTTCCCTCTGAAACAAAAGTCACCAGCCCCGGTCCTTGATGGCAGATTGTGGGACTCCTGTTGGCCCTATCAAGCCAGCCCGAGTTGGCACTGGTGCCAGCTCGGGTCAGGGAGGCATCCTGCGATAAGCGGATTTTCAGGAGCCAGCGGCCACTCCGGCCTATGGCCCCCAAACATAAAACAACGGGCCTTTCCCTCTGAAACAAAAGTCACCAGCCCCGGTCCTTGATGGCAGATTGTGGGACTCCGTTGGCACTATCAAACCAGCCCGAGTTGGCACTGGTGCCAACTTGGGTCGGGCAGGCATCCTTGATGGCAGATTGTGGGACGCTGGATTTTCAGGAGCCAGCCGGCCACTCCGGGCCACAGAGACCCGAAAATTAAAGAACGGCACTTTCCCTCAGAAACAAAAGCCACCAGCGCCGGTTCCCGATGGCAGATTGCAGGACTCCCTTGGCACTGTCAAACCAGCCCGAGTTGGCACTAGTGCCAGCTGGGGTCTGGGAGGCATCCTGCGTATCGCAGATTTTCAGGAGCCAGCCGGCCACTCCGGGCCAAAGAACCCCACACATAAACAACCGTCGTTTCCGCCTGAAAAAAAAGTCACCAGCCCCGGTTCCTTATGGCAGATTGTAGGACTTTGTTGGCACTATCAAACCCAACGGAGTTGGCACTGGTGCCAGCTTGGGTCTGGGAAGCATTCCCTGTATCGCGGATTTTCAGGAGCCAGCCGGCCACTCCGGGCCTATGGCCCCCAAACATAAACAACGGGCCTTTCCCTCTGAAACAAAAGTCACCAGCCCCGGTCCTTGATGGCAGATTGTGGGACTCCGTTGGCACTATCAAACCAGCCCGAGGTGGCACTGGTGCCAGCTGGGGTCTGGGAGGCATCCTGCGTATCGCGGATTTTCAGGAGCCAGCCGGCCACTCCGGGCCTATGGCCCCCAAACATAAACAACGGGCCTTTCCCTCTGAAACAAAAGTCACCAGCCCTGGTCCTTGATGGCAGATTGTGGGACTCCGTTGGCACTATCAAACAAGCCGCAGTTGGCACTGGTGCCAGCTTGGGTCTAGGAGGCATCCTGCGTATCGCGGATTTTCAGGAGCCAGCCGGCCACTCTGGGCCTATGGCCCCCAAACATAAACAACGGGCCTTTCCCTCTGAAACAAAACTCACCAGCCCCGGTCCTTGATGGCAGATTGTGGGACTTTGTTGGCACTATCAAACAAGCCCGAATTGGCACTGGTGCCAGCTTGGGTCGGGGAGGCATCCTGCGTATCGCGGATTTTCAGGAGCCAGCCGGCCACTCCGGGCCTATGACCCCTAAACATAAACAACGGGCCTTTCCCTCAGAAACAAAAGTCACCAACCCCGGTCCTTGATGGCAGATTGTGGGACTCCGTTGGCACTATCAAACAAGCCGAAGTTGGCACTGGTGCCATCTTGGGTCTAGGAGGCATCCTGCGTATCGCGGATTTCCAGGAGTCAGCCGCCACTCTGGGTCTATGGCCCCCAAACATAAACAACGGGCCTTTCCCTCTGAAACAAAAGTCACCAGCCCCGGTCCTTGATGGCAGATTATGGGACTCCGTTGGCACTATCAAACAAGCCGAAGTTGGCACTGGTGCCAGCTTGGGTCTAGGAGGCATCCCGTGCGTATCGCGGATTTCCAGGAGTCAGCCGACCACTCTGGGTCTATGGCCCCCAAACATAAACAACGGGCCTTTCCCTCTGAAACAAAAGTCACCAACCCCGGTCCTTGATGGCAGATTGTGGGACTCCGTTGGCACTGTCAAACAAGCCGAAGTTGGCACTGGTGCCAGCTTGGGTCTAGGAGGCATCCTTCGTATCGCAGATTTTCAGGAGTCAGCCGGCCACTCCGGGCCTATGGCCCCCAAACATAAACAACGGGCCTTTCCCTCTGAAACAAAAGTCACCAGCCCCGGTCCTTGATGGCAGATTGTGGGACTCTGTTGGCACTATCAAGCCAGCACGAGTTGGCACTGGTGCCAGCTTAGGTCTGGGAGGCATCCTGCGTATCGCGGATTTTCAGGATCCTGCCGGGCACTTCGGACCACAGGACCCCTGAAATAAATAGAGGCCCTTCCCTTCTGAAACAAACCTCACCATCCCCGGTTCCTGATGGCAGATTGTAGGACTCCGTTGGCACTATCAAACCAGACCAAGTTGGCACTGGTGCCAGCTTGGGTCTGGGAAGCATTCTCTGTATCGCGGATTTTCAGGAGCCAGCCGGCCACTCCGGGCCACAGAGCCACGAAACTTAAAGAACGGCACTTTCCCTGGAAAACAAAAGTCACCAGCGCCTGTTCCCGATGGCAGATTGCAGGACTCCGTTGGCACTGTCAAACCAGCCCGAGTTGGCACTGGTGCCAGCTTGGGTCTGGGAAGCATTCCCTGTATCGCGGATTTTCAGGAGCCAGCCGGCCACTCCGGGCCAAAGAACCCCACGCATAAACAACGGCCGTTTCCGCCTGAAACAAAAGTCACCAGCCCCGGTTCCTGATGGCAGATTGTAGGACTTTGTTGGCACTATCAAACCCACCGGAGTTGGCAATGGTGCCAGCTTGGGTCTGGGAAGCATTCCCTGTATCGCGGATTTTCAGGAGCCAGCCGGCCACTACGGACCTATGGCGCGCAAACATAAACAACGGGCCTTTCCCTCTGAAACAAAAGTCACCAGCCCCGGTCCTTGATGGCAGATTGTGGGACTCCGTTGGCACTATCAAACCAGCCCGAGTTGGCACTGGTGCCAGCTTGGGCCAGGAAGGCATCCTGCATATCGCGGATTTTCAGGAGCCAGCCGGCTACTCCGGGCCTATGGCCCCCAAACATAAACAACGGGCCTTTCCCTCTGAAACAAAAGTCACCAGCCCCAGTCCTTGATGGCAGATTGTGGGACTCCGTTGGCACTATCAAACCAGCCCGAGTTGGCACTGCTGCCAGCTTGGGTCTGGGAGGCATCCCTTGCGTATCACGGATTTTCAGGAGCCAGCCGGGAACTCCCGGCCTATGGCCCCCAAACATAAACAACGGGCCTTTCCCTCTGAAACAAAAGTCACCAGCCCCGGTCCGTGATGGCAGATTGTGGGACTCCATTGGCACTATCAAACCAGCCCGAGGTGGCACTGGTGCCAGCTTGGGTCTGGGAGGCATCCTGCGTATCGCGGATTTTCAGGAGTCAGCCTGCCACTCCCGGCCTATGGCCCTCAAACATAAACAACGGGCCTTTCCCTCTGAAACAAAAGTCACCAAACCCGGTCCTTGATGGCAGATTGTGGGACTCCATTGGCACTATCAAACCAGCCCGAGTTGGCACTGGTGCCAGCTTGGGTCTGGGAGGCATCCTGCGTATCGCGGATTTTCAGGAGCCAGCCGGCTACTCCGGGCCTATGGCCCCCAAACATAAACAACGGGCCTTTCCCTCTGAAACAAAAGTCACCAGCCCCGGTCCTTGATGGCAGATTGTGGGACTCCGTTGGCACTATCAAACCAGCCCGAGTTGGCACTGCTGCCAGCTTGGGTCTGGGAGGCATCCTGCGTATCACGGATTTTCAGGAGCCAGCCGGGAACTCCCGGCCGATGGCCCCCAAACATAAACAACGGGCCTTTCCGTCTGAAACAAAAGTCACCAGCCCCGGTCCTAGATGGCAGATTGTGGGACTCCGTTGGCACTATCAAACCAGCCCGAGTTGGCACTGGTGCCAGCTGGGGTCTGGGAGGCATCCTGCGTATCTCCGATTTTCAGGAGCCAGCCGACAACTCCCAGCCTATGGCCCCCAAACATAAACAACGGGCCTTTCCCTCTGAAACAAAAGTCACCAGCCCCGGTACTTGATGGCAGATTGTGGGACTCCGTTGGCACTATCAAACCAGCCCGAGTTGGCACTGGTGCCAACTTGGGCCGGGCAGGCATCCTGCGTATCGCGGATTTTCAGGAGCCAGCCGGCCACTCCGGGCCACAGAGCCCCGAAACTTAAAGAACGGCACTTTCCCTGCAAAACAAAAGTCACCAGCCCCGGTTCCAAATGGAAGATTGCAGGAATCCGTTGGCACTGTCAAACCAGCCCGAGTTGGCACTGGTGCCAGCTGGGGTCTGGGAGGAATCCTGCGTATCGCCGATTTTCAGGAGCCAGCCGGCCACTCCGGGCCAAAGAACACCACGCATAAACAACGGGCCTTTCCCTCTGAAACAAAAGTCACCAGCCCTGGTCCTTGATGGCAGATTGTGGGACTCCGTTGGCACTATCAAACCAGCCCGAGTTGGCACTGGTGCCAGCTTGGGCCGGGGAGGTATCCTGCGTATCGCGGATTTTCAGGAGCCAGCCGGCCACTCCGGGCCTATGGCCCCTAAACACAAACAACGGGCCTTTCCCTCTGAAACAAAAGTCACCAGCACCGGTCCTTGATGGCAGATTGTGGGACTCCGTTGGCACTATCAAACCAGCCCGAGTTGGCACTGGTGCCAGCTTGGGTCTGGGAGGCATCCTGCGTATCGCGGATTTTCAGGATCCTGCCGGCCACTTCGGACCACAGGACCCCTGAAATAAATAGAGGCCCTTCCCTTCTGAAACAAACCTCACAAACCCCGGTTCATGATGGCAGATTGTAGGACTTTGTTGGCACTATCAAACCCAACGGAGTTGGCACTGGTGCCAGCTTGGGTCTGGGAAGCATTCCCTGTATCACGGATTTTCAGGAGCCAGCCGGCCACTACGGACCTATGGCCCCCAAACATAAACAACGGGCCTTTCCCCCTGAAACAAAAGTCACAAGCCCCGGTCCTTGATGGCAGATTGTGGGACTCCGTTGGCACTATCAAGCCAGCCCGAGTTGGCACTGGTGCCAGCTTGGGTCTGGGAGGCATCCTGCGTATCGCGGATTTTCAGGAGCCAAGCCGGCCACTCCGGGCCTATGGCCCCAAACATAAACAACGGGCCTTTCCCTCTGAAACAAAAGTCACCAGCCCCGGTCCTTGATGGAAGATTGTGGGACTCCGTTGGCACTATCAAACCAGCCCGAGTTGGCACTGGTGCCAGCTTGGGTCTGGGAGGCATCCTGCGTATCTCCGATTTTCAGGAGCCAGCCGACAACTCCCAGCCTATGGCCCCCAAACATAAACAACGGGCCTTTCCCTCTGAAACAAAAGTCACCAGCCCCGGTACTTGATGGCAGATTGTGGGACTCCGTTGGCACTATCAAACCAGCCCGAGTTGGCACTGGTGCCAACTTGGGCTGGGAGGCATCCTGCGTATCGCTGGATTTTCAGGAGCCAGCCGGCCACTCCGGCCACAGAGCCCCAAACTTAAAGAACGGCACTTTCCCTGCAAAACAAAAGTCACCAGCCCCGGTTCCAAATGGAAGATTGCAGGAATCCGTTGGCACTGTCAAACCAGCCCGAGTTGGCACTGGTGCCAGCTGGGGTCTGGGGAGGAATCCCATGTATCGCTGGATTTTCAGGAGCCAGCCGGCCACCCGGCCAAAGAACCCAAACATAAACAACGGGCCTTTCCCTCTGAAACAAAAGTCACCAGCCCCGGTCCTTGATGGCAGATTGTGGGACTCCTGTTGGCACTATCAAACCAGCCCGAGTTGGCACTGGTGCCAGCTTGGGTCTGGGAGGCATCCCGTGCGATCGCGGATTTTCAGGAGCCAGCCGGCCACTCCGGGCCTATGGCCCCCAAACATAAACAATGGGCCTTTCCTCTGAAACAAAAAGTCACCAGCCCCGGTCCTAGATGGCAGATTGTGGGACTCCGTTGGCACTATCAAACCAGCCCGAGTTGGCACTGGTGCCAGCTGGGGGTCTGGGGAGGCATCCTGCGTATCGCTCAGGATTTTCAGGAGCCAGCCGGCCACTCCGGCCTATGGCCCCAAACATAAACAACGGGCCTTTCCCTCTGAAACAAAAGTCACCAGCCCCGGTTCTTGATGGCAGATTGTGGGACTCCGTTGGCACTATCAAACCAGCCCGAGTTGGCACTGGTGCCAGCTTGGGTCTGGGAGGCATCCCTGTATCGCGGATTTTCAGGAGCCAGCCGGCCACTCCGGACCACATGGCCCCAAACATTAAAGAACGGGCCTTTCCCCTGAAACAAAAGTCACCAGCCCCGGTTCCTTGATGGCAGATTGTGGGACTCCGTTGGCACTGTCAAACCAGCCCGAGTTGGCACTGGTGCCAGCTGGGGTCTGGGAGGCATCCCCTGTATCGCGGATTTTCAGGAGCCAGCCGGCCACTCCGGGCCAATGGCCCCCAAACATAAACAACGGGCCTTTCCCTCTGAAACAAAAGTCACCAGCCCCGGTCCTTGATGGCAGATTGTGGGACTTTGTTGGCACTATCAAACCAGCCCGAGTTGGCACTGGTGCCAGCTTGGGTCTGGGAGGCATCCCGCGTATCGCGGATTTTCAGGAGCCAGCCGGCCACTCTGGGCCTATGGCCCCCAAACATAAACAACGGGCCTTTCCCTCTGAAACAAAAGTCACCAGCCCCGGTCCTTGATGGCAGATTGTGGGACTCCGTTGGCACTATCAAACCAGCCCGAGTTGGCACTGGTGCCAGCTTGGGTCTGGGAGGCATCCTGCGTATCGCGGATTTTCAGGAGCCAGCCGGCCACTCCGGGCCTATGGACCCCAAACATAAACAGCGGGCCTTTCCCTCTGAAACAAAAGTCACCAGCCCCGGTCCTGATGGCAGATTGTGGGACTCCGTTGGCACTATCAAACCAGCCCGAGTTGGCACTGGTGCCAGCTTGGGTCTGGGAGGCATCCTGCTGTATCGCGGATTTTCAGGAGCCAGCCGGCCACTCCGGGCCACAGAACCCCAAAATAAAGAACGGCCCTTTCCCTCTGAAAACAAAAGTCACCAGCCCCGGTTCCTGATGGCAGATTGTAGGACTCCGTTGGCACTATCAAACCAGCCCGGAGTTGGCACTGGTGCCAGCTTGGGTCTGGGAAGCATTCCTGTATCATGGATTTTCAGGAGCCAGCCGGCCACTCGGGCCTATGGCCCCCAAACATAAACAACGGCCTTTCCTCTGAAACAAAAGTCACCAGCCCCGGTCCTTGATGGCAGATTGTGGGACTTTGTTGGCACTATCAAACCAGCCCGAAGTTGGCACTGGTGCCAGCTTGGGTCTGGGAGGCATCATCCTGTATCGCGGATTTTCAGGAGCCAGCCGGGCCACCGGGCCTATGGCCCCAAACATAAACAACGGCCTTTCCCTCTGAAACAAAAGTCACCAGCCCCGGTCCTTGATGGCAGATTGTGGGACTCCGTTGGCACTATCAAACCAGCCCGAGTTGGCACTGGTGCCAGCTTGGGTCTGGGAGGCATCCTGTATCGCTGGATTTTCAGGAGCCAGCCGGCCACTCCGGCCTATGGCCCCCAAACATAAACAACGGGCCTTTCCCTCTGAAACAAAAGTCACCAGCCCCGGTCCTGATGGCAGATTGTGGGACTCCGTTGGCACTATCAAACCAGCCCGAGTTGGCACTGGTGCCAGCTTGGGTCTGGGAGGCATCCTGCATATCGCGGATTTTCAGGAGCCAGCTGGCCACTCTGGGCCTATGGCCCCCAAACATAAACAACGGGCCTTTCCCTCTGAAACAAAAGTCACCAGCCCCGGTCCTTGATGGCAGATTGTGGGACTCTGTTGGCACTATCAAAACCAGCCCGAGTTGGCACTGGTGCCAGCTTGGGTCTGGGAGGCATCCTGCGTGATCGCTGGATTTTCAGGAGCCAGCCGGCCACTCCCGGCCTATGGCCCCAAACATAAACAACGGGCCTTTCCCTCTGAAACAAAAGTCACCAGCCCCGGTCCTTGATGGCAGATTGTGGGACTCCGTTGGCACTATCAAACCAGCCCGAGTTGGCACTGGTGCCAGCTTGGGTCTGGGAGGCATCCTGCGTATCGCTGGATTTTCAGGAGCCAGCCGGCCACTCGGGCCTATGGCCCCCAAACATAAACAACGGGCCTTCCCCTCTGAAACAAAAGTCACCAGCCCCGGTCCTTGATGGCAGATTGTGGGACTCCGTTGGCACTATCAAACCAGCCCGAAGTTGGCACTGGTGCCAGCTTGGGTCTGGGAGGCATCCCTGCGTATCGCTGATTTTCAGGAGTCCAGCCGGCCACTCGGGCCTATGGCCCCCAAACATAAACAACGGGCCTTTTCCTCTGAAACAAAAGTCACCAGCCCCGGTTCCTGATGGCAGATTGTGGGACTCTGTTGGCACTATCAAACCAGCCCGAGTTGGCACTGGTGCCAGCTTGGGTCTGGGAGGCATCCTCTGTATCGCGGATTTTCAGGAGCCAGCCGGCCACTTCGGACCTAGGACCCCCAAAAATAAATAGAGGGCCTTCCCTTCTGAAAACAAACCTCACCAGCCCCGGTCCCTGATGGCAGATTGTAGGGACTCCGTTGGCACTATCAAACCAGCCCGAGTTGGCACTGGTGCCAGCTTGGGTCTGGGAGGCATCCCTGTATCGATTGGATTTTCAGGAGCCAGCCGCCACTCCGGCCTACATCCCCCCCAAACATAAACAACGGGCCTTTCCCTCTGAAACAAAAGTCACCAGCCCCGGTCCTGATGGCAGATTGTGGGACTCCGTTGGCACTATCAAACCAGCCCGAGTTGGCACTGGTGCCAGCTTGGGTCTGGGAGGCATCCTGCGTATCGCTGGATTTTCAGGAGCCAGCCGGCCACTCCCGGCCTATGGACCCCAAACATAAACAACGGGCCTTTCCTCTGAAACAAAAGTCACCAGCCCCGGTCCTTGGTGGCAGATTGTGGGACTCTGTTGGCACTATCAAACCAGCCCGAGTTGGCACTGGTGCCAGCTTGGGTCTGGGAGGCATTCCTGTATCGCTGGATTTTCAGGAGCCAGCCGGCCACTCGGGCCTATGGCCCCCAAACATAAACAACGGGCCTTTCCCTCTGAAACAAAAGTCACCAGCCCCGGTCCTTGATGGCAGATTGTGGGACTCCGTTGGCACTATCAAACCAGCCCGAGTTGGCACTGGTGCCAGCTTGGGTCTGGGAGGCATCCTGCGTGATCGCGGATTTTCAGGAGCCAGAGGCCACTCTGGGCCTATGGCCCCCAAACATAAACAACGGGCCTTTTCCTCTGAAACAAAAGTCACCAGCCCCGGTTCTTGATGGCAGATTGTGGGACTCCGTTGGCACTATCAAACCAGCCCGAGTTGGCACTGGTGCCAGCTTGGGTCTGGGAGGCATCCTGCGTATCGCTGGATTTTCAGGAGCCAGCCGCCACTCCGGGCCTATGGCCCCAAACATAAACAACGGGCCTTTCCCTCTGAAACAAAAGTCACCAGCCCCGGTCCTGATGGCAGATTGTGGGACTCGTTGGCACTATCAAACAAGCCCGAGTTGGCACTGGTGCCAGCTTGGGTCTGGGAGGCATCCTTCGTGATCGCAGATTTTCAGGAGCCAGCCGGCCACTCCGGCCTATGGCCCCCAAACATAAACAACGGGCCTTTCCCTCTGAAACAAAAGTCACCAGCCCCGGTCCTTGATGGCAGATTGTGGGACTCTGTTGGCACTATCAAGCCAGCCCGAGTTGGCACTGGTGCCAGCTTAGGTCTGGGAGGCATCCTGCGATCGCGGATTTTCAGGATCCAGCCGCCACTCCGACCCTATGGACCCCCAAACATAAACAACGGCCCTTCCCTTCTGAAACAAACCTCACCAACCCCGGTTCCTGATGGCAGATTGTGGGACTCCGTTGGCACTATCAAACCAGCCCGAGTTGGCACTGGTGCCAGCTTGGGTCTGGGAGGCATCTCTGTATCGCTGGATTTTCAGGAGCCAGCCGGCCACTCCGGGCCACATGGCCCCAAAACATAAACAACGGGCCTTTCCCTGAAAACAAAAGTCACCAGCCCCGGTCCTTGATGGCAGATTGTGGGACTCCGTTGGCACTATCAAACCAGCCCGAGTTGGCACTGGTGCCAGCTTGGGTCTGGGAGGCATCCCCTGTATCGCGGATTTTCAGGAGCCAGCCCGGCCACTCCGGCCAAAGAACCCCAAACATAAACAACGGGCCTTTCCCTCTGAAACAAAAGTCACCAGCCCGGTTCCTGATGGCAGATTGTGGGACTTTGTTGGCACTATCAAACAGCCCGAGTTGGCACTGGTGCCAGCTTGGGTCTGGGAGGCATCCCTGTATCGCTGGATTTTCAGGAGCCAGCCGCCACTCCCGGACCTATGGCCCCCAAACATAAACAACGGGCCTTTCCTCTGAAACAAAAGTCACCAGCCCCGGTCCTTGATGGCAGATTGTGGGACTCCGTTGGCACTATCAAACCAGCCCGAGTTGGCACTGGTGCCAGCTTGGGCCAGGGAGGCATCCTGCATTTCGCGGATTTTCAGGAGCCAGCTGGCCACTCCGGGCCTATGGCCCCCAAACATAAACAACGGGCCTTTCCCTCTGAAACAAAAGTCACCAGCCCCGGTCCTTGATGGCAGATTGTGGGACTCCGTTGGCACTATCAAACCAGCCCGAGTTGGCACTGGTGCCAGCTTGGGTCCGGGGAGGCATCCCTGCGACGCGCTGGATTTTCAGGAGCCAGCCGCCACTCCCGCCCATGGCCCCCAAACATAAACAACGGGCCTTTCCCTCTGAAACAAAAGTCACCAGCCCCGGTCCTTGATGGCAGATTGTGGGACTCCATTGGCACTATCAAACCAGCCCGAGTTGGCACTGGTGCCAGCTTGGGTCTGGGAGGCATCCCATGTATCGCTGGATTTTCAGGAGCCAGCCGGCCACTCCGGCCTATGGCCCCCAAAACATAAACAACGGCCTTTCCCTCTGAAACAAAAGTCACCAGCCCTGGTCCTTGATGGCAGATTGTGGGACTCCGTTGGCACTATCAAAACCAGCCCGAGTTGGCACTGGTGCCAGCTTGGGTCTGGGAGGCATCCTGCGATCACGGATTTTCAGGAGCCAGCCGGGAACTCCGGGCCTATGGCCCCCAAACATAAACAACGGGCCTTTCCCTCTGAAACAAAAGTCACCAGCCCTGGTTCTTGATGGCAGATTGTGGGACTCCATTGGCACTATCAAACCAGCCCGAGGTGGCACTGGTGCCAGCTTGGGTCTGGGAGGCATCCTGCGTATCGCGGATTTTCAGGAGCCAGCCTGCCACTCCCGGCCTATGGCCCCCAAACATAAACAACGGGCCTTTCCCTCTGAAACAAAAGTCACCAAACCCGGTCCTTGATGGCAGATTGTGGGACTCCGTTGGCACTATCAAACCAGCCCGAGTTGGCACTGGTGCCAGCTTGGGTCTGGGAGGCATCCCATGATCGCGGCGGATTTTCAGGAGGCAGCCGGCCACTCCGGGCCTATGGCCCCCAAACATAAACAACGGGCCTTTCCCTCTGAAACAAAAGTCACCAGCCCCGGTCCTTGATGGCAGATTGTGGGACTCCGTTGGCATTATCAAACCAGCCCGAGTTGGCACTGGTGCCAGCTTGGGTCTGGGAGGCATCCTGCGTATCGCGGATTTTCAGGAGCCAGCCGGCCACTCCCGGCCTATGGCCCCCAAACATAAACAACGGGCCTTTCCCTCTGAAACAAAAGTCACCAGCCCCGGTCCTTGATGGCAGACTATGGGACTCCGTTGGCACTATCAAACCAGCCCGAGTTGGCACTGGTGCCAGCTCGGGTCTGGGAGGCATCCTGCATATCGCGGATTTTCAGGAGCCAGCCGGCCACTCCCGGCCTATGGCCCCCAAACATAAAAAACGGGCCTTTCCCTCTGAAACAAAAGTCACCAGCCCCGGTCCCTGATGGCAGATTGTGGGACTCCGTTGGCACTATCAAACCAGCCCGAGTTGGCACTGGTGCCAGCTTGGGTCTGGGAGGCATCCTGCGTATCGCGGATTTTCAGGATCCTGCCGGCCGCTTCGGACCACAGGACCCCTGAAATAAATAGAGGCCCTTCCCTTCTGAAACAAACCTCACCAACCCCGGTTCCTGATGGCAGATTGTGGGACTCCGCTGGCACTATCAAACCAGAGCAAGTTGGCACTGGTGCCAGCTTGGGTCTGGGAAGCATTCTCTGTATCGCGGATTTTCAGGAGCCAGCCGGCCACTCCGGGCCACAGAGCCACGAAACTTAAAGAACGGGCCTTTCCCTGGAAAACAAAAGTCACCAGCGCCGGTTCCCGATGGCAGATTGTAGGACTCCGTTGGCACTGTCAAACCAGCCCGAGTTGGCACTGGTGCCAGCTTGGGTCTGGGAGGCATCCTGCGTATCGCGGATTTTCAGGAGCCAGCCGGCCACTCCGGGCCAAAGAACCCCACGCATAAACAACAGCCGTTTCCGCCTGAAACAAAAGTCACCAGCCCCGGTTCCTGATGGCAGATTGTAGGACTCCGTTGGCACTATCAAAACCACCGGAGTTGGCAATGGTGCCAGCTTGGGTCTGGGAAGCATTCCCTGTATCGCGGATTTTCAGGAGGCAGCCGGCCACTACGGACCTATGGCCCCCAAACATAAACAACGGGCCTTTCCCTCTGAAACAAAAGTCACCAGCCCCGGTACTTGATGGCAGATTGTGGGACTCCGTTGGCACTATCAAACCAGCCCGAGTTGGCACTGGTGCCAACTTGGGCCGGGCAGGCATCCTGCGTATCGCGGATTTTCAGGAGCCAGCCGGGCACTTCCGGCCTATGGCCCCCAAACATAAACAACGGGCCTTTCCGTCTGAAACAAAAGTCACCAGCCCCGGTCCGTGATGGCAGATTGTGGGACTCCGTTGGCACTATCAAACCAGCCCGAGTTGGCACTGGTGCCAGCTCGGGTCTGGGAGGCATCCTGCGTATCGCGGATTTTCAGGAGCCAGCCGGCCACTCCCGGCCTATGGCCCCCAAACCTAAACAACGGGCCTTTCCCTCTGAAACAAAAGTCACCAGCCCCGGTCCTTGATGGCAGATTGTGGGACTCCGTTGGCACTATCAAACCAGCCCGAGTTGGCAGTCGGGACAGCTGGGGTCTGGGAGGCATCCTGCGTATCGCGGATTTTCAGGAGCCAGCCGGCCACTCCCGGCCTATGGCCCCCAAACATAAACAACGGGCCTTTCCCTCTGAAACAAAAGTCACCAGCCCCGGGCCTTGATGGCAGATTGTGGGACTCCGTTGTCACTATCAAACCAGCCCGAGTTGGCACTGGTGCCAGCTTGGGTCTGGGAGGCATCCTGCGTATCGCTGATTTTCAGGATCCTGCCGGCCACTTCGGACCACAGGACCCCTGAAATAAATAGAGGCCCTTCCCTTCTGAAACAAACCTCACCAACCCCGGTTCCTGCTGGCAGATTGTGGGACTCCGTTGGCACTATCAAACCAGACCAAGCTGGCACTGGTGCCAGCTTGGGTCTGGGAAGCATTCTCTGTATCGCGGATTTTCAGGAGCCAGCCGGCCACTCCGGGCCACAGAGCCACGAAACTTAAAGAACGGCACTTTCCCTGGAAAACAAAAGTCACCAGCCCCGGTTCCCAATGGCAGATTGCAGGACTCCGTTGGCACTGTCAAACCAGCCCGAGTTGGCACTGGTGCCAGCTTGGGTCTGGGAGGCATCCCTGCGTACGCTGGATTTTCAGGAGCCAGCCGGCCACTCCGGGCCAAAGAACCCCACGCATAAACAACGGCCGTTTCCGCCTGAAACAAAAGTCACCAGCCCCGGTTCATGATGGCAGATTGTAGGACTTTGTTGGCACTATCAAACCCAACGGAGTTGGCACTGGTGCCAGCTTGGGTCTGGGAAGCATTCCCTGTATCACGGATTTTCAGGAGCCAGCCGGCCACTACGGACCTATGGCCCCCAAACATAAACAACGGGCCTTTCCCTCTGAAACAAAAGTCACCAGCCCCGGTCCTTGATGGCAGATTGTGGGACTCTGTTGGCCCTATCAAACCAGCCCGAGTTGGCACTGGTGCCAGCTTGGGTCTGGGAGGCATCCTGCGTATCGCGGATTTTCAGGAGCCAGCCGGCCACCCGGCCTATGGCCCCCAAACATAAACAACGGGCCTTTCCTCTGAAACAAAAGTCACCAGCCCCGGTCCTTGATGGCAGATTGTGGGACTCCGTTGGCACTATCAAACCAGCCCGAGTTGGCACTGGTGCCAGCTTGGGTCGGGGAGGCATCCTGCGTATCGCGGATTTTCAGGAGCCAGCCGGCCACTCCGGGCCACAGAGACCCGAAAATTAAAGAACGGCACTTTCCCTCAGAAACAAAAGTCACCAGCGCCGGTTCCCGATGGCAGATTGCAGGACTCCGTTGGCACTGTCAAACCAGCCCGAGTTGGCACTGGTGCCAGCTGGGGTCTGGGAGGCATCCCGCGCATCGCGGATTTTCAGGAGCCAGCCGCCACTCGGGCCAAAGAACCCCAAACATAAACAACCGCCTTTCCTCTGAAAAAAAGTCACCAGCCCCGGTTCCTTGATGGCAGATTGTAGGACTTTGTTGGCACTATCAAACCCAGCCCGGAGTTGGCACTGGTGCCAGCTTGGGTCTGGGAAGCATTCCCTGTATCGCGGATTTTCAGGAGCCAGCCGGCCACTCCGGGCCTATGGCCCCCAAACATAAACAACGGGCCTTTCCCTCTGAAACAAAAGTCACCAGCCCCGGTCCTTGATGGCAGATTGTGGGACTCCGTTGGCACTATCAAACCAGCCCGAGGTGGCACTGGTGCCAGCTTGGGGTCTGGGAGGCATCCTGCGTATCGCTGGATTTTCAGGAGCCAGCCCGGCCACTCCGGGCCTATGGCCCCCAAACATAAACAACGGGCCTTTCCCTCTGAAACAAAAGTCACCAGCCCCGGTCCTTGATGGCAGATTGTGGGACTCCGTTGGCACTATCAAACCAGCCCGAAGTTGGCACTGGTGCCAGCTTGGGTCTGGGAGGCATCCTGCGTGATCGCGGATTTTCAGGAGCCAGCCGGCCACTCCGGGCCTATGGCCCCCAAACATAAACAACGGGCCTTTCCCTCTGAAACAAAACTCACCAGCCCCGGTCCCTGATGGCAGATTGTGGGACTCCGTTGGCACTATCAAACAAGCCCAAGTTGGCACTGGTGCCAGCTTGGGTCGGGGAGGCATCCTGCGTATCGCGGGATTTTCAGGAGCCAGCCGCCACTCCGGCCTATGACCCCAAACATAAACAACGGGCCTTTCCCTCAGAAACAAAAGTCACCAGCCCCGGTCCTTGATGGCAGATTGTGGGACTCCGTTGGCACTATCAAACCAGCCCGAGTTGGCACTGGTGCCAGCTTGGGTCTGGGAGGCATCCCTGCGATCGCTGGATTTTCAGGAGCCAGCCGGCCACTCTGGGCCTATGGCCCCCAAACATAAACAACGGGCCTTTCCCTCTGAAACAAAAAGTCACCAGCCCCGGTCCTTGATGGCAGATTGTGGGACTCCGTTGGCACTATCAAACCAGCCCGAAGTTGGCACTGGTGCCAGCTTGGGTCTGGGAGGCATCCCCCTGTATCGCGGATTTTCAGGAGCCAGCCGGCCACTCTGGGCCTATGGCCCCCAAACATAAACAACGGCCTTTCCCTCTGAAACAAAAGTCACCAGCCCCGGTCCTTGATGGCAGATTGTGGGACTCCGTTGGCACTATCAAACAAGCCGAAGTTGGCACTGGTGCCAGCTTGGGTCTAGGAGGCATCCTTCGTATCGCAGATTTTCAGGAGCCAGCCGGCCACACCCGGCCTATGGCCCCAAACATAAACAACGGGCCTTTCCCTCTGAAACAAAAGTCACCAGCCCCGGTCCTTGATGGCAGATTGTGGGACTCTGTTGGCACTATCAAACCAGCCCGAGTTGGCACTGGTGCCAGCTTCGGGTCTGGGAGGCATCCTGTATCGCTGGATTTTCAGGGCCAGCCGGGCCACTTCGGGCCACATGACCCCCAAAATAAATAGGGCCTTTCCCTCTGAAACAAACCTCACCAGCCCCGGTTCCTGATGGCAGATTGTGGGACTCCGTTGGCACTATCAAACCAGCCCGAGTTGGCACTGGTGCCAGCTTGGGTCTGGGAGGCATCCTGTATCGCTGGATTTTCAGGAGCCAGCCGCCACTCGGGCCTATGGCCCCCAAACATAAACAACGGGCCTTTCCCTCTGAAACAAAAGTCACCAGCCCCGGTCCTGATGGCAGATTGTGGGACTCCGTTGGCACTATCAAACCAGCCCGAGTTGGCACTGGTGCCAGCTTGGGTCTGGGAGGCATCCTGCGTATCGCGGATTTTCAGGAGCCAGCCGCCACTCCCGGCCTATGGCCCCCAAACATAAACAACGGGCCTTTCCCTCTGAAACAAAAGTCACCAGCCCCGGTCCCTGATGGCAGATTGTGGGACTTTGTTGGCACTATCAAACCAGCCCGAGTTGGCACTGGTGCCAGCTTGGGTCTGGGAGGCATCCTGTATCGCTGGATTTTCAGGAGCCAGCCGCCACTCCGGGCCTATGGCCCCCAAACATAAACAACGGGCCTTTCCCTCTGAAACAAAAGTCACCAGCCCCGGTCCTTGATGGCAGATTGTGGGACTCCGTTGGCACTATCAAACCAGCCCGAGTTGGCACTGGTGCCAGCTTGGGTCTGGGAGGCATCCTGCGTATCGCGGATTTTCAGGAGCCAGCCGGCCACTCCGGGCCTATGGCCCCCAAACATAAACAACGGGCCTTTCCCTCTGAAACAAAAGTCACCAGCCCCGGTCCTTGATGGCAGATTGTGGGACTCCGTTGGCACTATCAAACCAGCCCGAGTTGGCACTGGTGCCAGCTTGGGTCTGGGAGGCATCCCGCGTATCGCGGATTTTCAGGAGCCAGCCGGGAACTCCCGGCCTATGGCCCCCAAACATAAACAACGGGCCTTTCCCTCTGAAACAAAAGTCACCAGCCCCGGTCCTTGATGGCAGATTGTGGGACTCCATTGGCACTATCAAACCAGCCCGAGTTGGCACTGGTGCCAGCTTGGGTCTGGGAGGCATCCTGCGTATCGCGGATTTTCAGGAGCCAGCCTGCCACTCCCGGCCTATGGCCCCCAAACATAAACAACGGGCCTTTCCCTCTGAAACAAAAGTCACCAGCCCCGGTCCTTGATGGCAGATTGTGGGACTCCGTTGGCACTATCAAACCAGCCCGAGTTGCACTGGTGCCAGCTGGTCTGGGAGGCATCCTCTGCGATGGATTTTCAGGGGAGGCATCCTCAGGCCTATGGCCCCCTAAACATAAATTTTCAGGAGCCAGCTGGCCAGCCCTCCTTGATGGCAGATTATGGGACCCCGTTGGTAACTATAAACCAACGGGCCTTGCCCCTGGGGAGGCATGAAACAAAAGTCACCAGCCCCGGTTCCCTGAACAAAAGATTGTGGGACTCCGTTGGCACTATCAAACCAGCCCGAGTTGGCACTGGTGCCAGCTTGGGTCTGGGAGGCATCCCTGTATCGCCCGGATTTTCAGGAGCCAGCCGGCCACTCCTGGGCCTATGGCCCCCAAACATAAACAACGGGCCTTTCCTCTGAAACAAAAGTCACCAGCCCCGGTCCTTGATGGCAGATTGTGGGACTCCGTTGGCACTATCAAACCAGCCCGAGTTTGGCACTGGTGCCAGCTTGGGTCTGGGAGGCATCTGCGGAACGCGGATTTTCAGGAGCCAGCCGGCCACTCCGGGCCTATGGCCCCCAAACATAAACAACGGGCCTTTCCCTCTGAAACAAAAGTCACCAGCCCCGGTCCTTGATGGCAGATTGTGGGACTCCGTTGGCACTATCAAACCAGCCCGAGTTGGCACTGGTGCCAGCTTGGGTCTGGGAGGCATCCTGCGTATCGCGATTTTCAGGATCCAGCCGCCACTCCGGACCAAAGAACCCCCAAAAATAAACAACGGCCCTTTCCTTCTGAAACAAAAGTCACCAGCCCCGGTTCCTGATGGCAGATTGTGGGACTTTGTTGGCACTATCAAACCCACCGGAGTTGGCACTGGTGCCAGCTTGGGTCTGGGAAGCATTCCCTGTATCGCGGATTTTCAGGAGCCAGCCGCCACTACGGACCTATGGCCCCCAAACATAAACAACGGGCCTTTCCCCCTGAAACAAAAGTCACCAGCCCCGGTCCTTGATGGCAGATTGTGGGACTCCGTTGGCACTATCAAACCAGCCCGAGTTGGCACTGGTGCCAGCTTGGGTCTGGGAGGCATCCTGCGTATCGCTGGATTTTCAGGAGCCAGCCGGCCACCCGGGCCTATGGCCCCCAAACATAAACAACGGGCCTTTCCCTCTGAAACAAAAGTCACCAGCCCCGGTCCTTGATGGAAGATTGTGGGACTCGTTGGCACTATCAAACCAGCCCGAGTTGGCACTGGTGCCAGCTTGGGTCTGGGAGGCATCCCGTATCGCGGATTTTCAGGAGCCAGCCGGCCACTCGGGCCTATGGCCCCAAACATAAACAACGGGCCTTTCCCTCTGAAACAAAAGTCACCAGCCCCGGTCCTTGATGGCAGATTGTGGGACTCTGTTGGCACTATCAAGCCAGCCCGAGTTGGCACTGGTGCCAGCTCGGGTCAGGGAGGCATCCTGCGTATCGCGGATTTTCAGGAGCCAGCCGGCCACTCCGGGCCTATGGCCCCCAAACATAAACAACGGGCCTTTCCGTCTGAAACAAAAGTCACCAGCCCCGGTCCTAGATGGCAGATTGTGGGACTCCGTTGGCACTATCAAACCAGCCCGAGTTGGCACTGGTGCCAGCTGGGGTCTGGGAGGCATCCTGCGTATCTCCGATTTTCAGGAGCCAGCCGACAACTCCCAGCCTATGGCCCCCAAACATAAACAACGGGCCTTTCCCTCTGAAACAAAAGTCACCAGCCCCGGTCCTTGATGGCAGATTGTGGGACTCCGTTGGCACTATCAAACCAGCCCGAGTTGGCACTGGTGCCAACTTGGGCCGGGCAGGCATCCATGCGTATCGCGGATTTTCAGGAGCCAGCCGGCCACTCCGGGCCACAGAGCCCCGAAACTTAAAGAACGGCACTTTCCCTGCAAAACAAAAGTCACCAGCCCCGGTTCCCAATGGCAGATTGCAGGAATCCGTTGGCACTGTCAAACCAGCCCGAGTTGGCACTGGTGCCAGCTGGGGTCTGGGAGCCATCCTGGCATCCTGCGTATCGCGGATTTTCAGGAGCCAGCCGGCCACTCCGGGCCAAAGAACCCCACGCATAAACAACGGGCCTTTCCCTCTGAAACAAAAGTCACCAGCCCTGGTCCTTGATGGCAGATTGTGGGACTCCGTTGGCACTATCAAACCAGCCCGAGTTGGCACTGGTGCCAACTTGGGCCGGGGAGGTATCCTGCGTATCGCGGATTTTCAGGAGCCAGCCGGCCACTCTGGGCCTATGGCCCCTAAACACAAACAACGGGCCTTTCCCTCTGAAACAAAAGTCACCAGCCCCGGTCCTTGATGGCAGATTGTGGG
Organism: Camarhynchus parvulus; assembly: GCF_901933205.1. Classification (NCBI taxonomy): domain Eukaryota; kingdom Metazoa; phylum Chordata; class Aves; order Passeriformes; family Thraupidae; genus Camarhynchus; species Camarhynchus parvulus. The sequence continues at coordinate 20,560 of NW_022148433.1, forward strand.
ACTCCGTTGGCACTATCAAACCAGCCCGAGTTGGCACTGGTGCCAGCTTGGGTCTGGGAGGCATCCTGCGTATCGCGGATTTTCAGGATCCTGCCGGCCACTTCGGACCACAGGACCCCTGAAATAAATAGAGGCCCTTCCCTTCTGAAACAAACCTCACCAACCCCGGTTCCTGATGGCAGATTGTAGGACTCCGTTGGCACTATCAAACCAGACCAAGTTGGCACTGGTGCCAGCTTGGGTCTGGGAAGCATTCTCTGTATCGCGGATTTTCAGGAGCCAGCCGCCACCCGGCCCAGAGCCCCGAAAACTTAAAGAACGGCACTTTCCCTGGAAAACAAAAGTCACCAGCGCCGGTTCCCGATGGCAGATTGCAGGACTCCGTTGGCACTGTCAAACCAGCCCGAGTTGGCACTGGTGCCAGCTTGGGTCTGGGAAGCATTCCCTGTATCGCGGATTTTCAGGAGCCAGCCGGCCACTCCGGCCAAAGACCCCCAAACATAAACAACGGGCCTTTCCCTCTGAAACAAAAGTCACCAGCCCCGGTTCCTGATGGCAGATTGTAGGACTTTGTTGGCACTATCAAACCCACCGGAGTTGGCACTGGTGCCAGCTTGGGTCTGGGAAGCATTCCCTGTATCGCGGATTTTCAGGAGCCAGCCGGCCACTACGGACCTATGGCCCCCAAACATAAACAACGGGCCTTTCCCTCTGAAACAAAAGTCACCAGCCCCGGTCCTTGATGGCAGATTGTGGGACTCCGTTGGCACTATCAAACCAGCCCGAAGTTGGCACTGGTGCCAGCTTGGGCCAGGGAGGCATCCTGCATATCGCGGATTTTCAGGAGCCAGCTGGCCACTCCGGGCCTATGGCCACCAAACATAAACAACGGGCCTTTCCCTCTGAAACAAAAGTCACCAGCCCCGGTACTTGATGGCAGATTGTGGGACACCGTTGGCACTATCAAACCAGCCCGAGTTGGCACTGGTGCCAGCTTGGGCCGGGAGGCATCCCATGTATCGCGGATTTTTAGGAGCAAGCCGGCCACTCCCGGCCTATGGCCCCCAAACATAAACAACGGGCCTTTCCCTCTGAAACAAAAGTCACCAGCCCCGGTCCTTGATGGAAGATTGTGGGACTCCGTTGGCACTATCAAACCAGCCCGAGTTGGCACTGGTGCCAGCTTGGGTCGGGGAGGCATCCCCTGTATCGCGGATTTTCAGGAGCCAGCCGGCCACTCCGGGCCTATGACCCCTAAACATAAACAACGGGCCTTTCCCTCAGAAACAAAAGTCACCAACCCCGGTCCTTGATGGCAGATTGTGGGACTCCATTGGCACTATCAAACAAGCCGCATTTGGCACTGGTGCCAGCTTGGGTCTAGGAGGCATCCTGCGTATCGCAGATTTTCAAGAGTCAGCCGGCCACTCCGGGCCTATGGCCCCCAAACATAAACAACGGGCCTTTCCCTCTGAAACAAAAGTCACCAGCCCCGGTCCTTGATGGCAGATTGTGGGACTCCGTTGGCACTATCAAACCAGCCCGAGTTGGCACTGGTGCCAGCTCGGGTCTGGGAGGCATCCTGCGTATCGCGGATTTTCAGGGTCCTGCCGGCCACTTCGGACCACAGGACCCCTAAAATAAATAGAGGGCCTTCCCTTCTGAAACAAACCTCACCAACCCCGGTTCCTGATGGCAGATTGTAGGACTCCGTTGGCACTATCAAACCAGCCTAAGTTGGCACTGGTGCCAGCTTGGGTCTGGGAAGCATTCTC
>NW_022148434.1:0-22243 GCF_901933205.1 Camarhynchus parvulus
GGGGGATTTTTGGGGGGGTCTCGGGGAGGTTTTGGGGGGATTTTGGGGGGATTTTTGGGAGATTTTTGGGGATTTTTGGGGGATTTTGGGGGATTTTTGGGATTTTTGGGGGGTCTCGGGGAGGTTTTGGGGAGATTTTGGGGGATTTTGGGGATTTTGGGGATTTTTGGAGGTTTTTTTGGGGGATTTTGGGGGATTTTGGATGGTGTGAAACGGGGATGGGGGGGGGATGAGTGTGCAAAGGGCTGGGTGTGCAAACCGTGAGCGTGCAAGGGGCTGGGTGAGCGTGCGAGGCTCCGGAAGGTTCCACGAGTGTGCAATGGGTGCGCGAATCCTTGCACGGGGGTCGGGTGAGTGTGCAAGGATCTGGAAACTTCCACGAGTGTGCAAGGGGCGTGCAATGAGCGTGCAAACCCTTTAACGGGTTTTTTATGAGCGTGCAAGGCTCCGGAAAATTCCATGAGTGTGCAATGGGTGTGCAAATCCTCGCACGGGAGTTTGATGAGTGTGCAAGGATCTGAGGAAGGTTCCGGAAGGTTCCATGAGCGTGCAAATCCTCTGAGTGGATTTTGAGGAGCGTGCAAGGCACTGGAAAGTCCCGTGAGTGTGCAATGAGTGTGCAAGGTTCCGGAAGGTTCCACGAGTGTGCATGGGGCGTGCAATGAGTGTGCGAGGTTCCAGAAGGTTCCATGAGTGTGCGATGAGTGTGCAATGAGTGTGCAAGGGGTGTGCGAGGTTCTGGAAGGTTCCGTGAGTGTGCAATGGGTGTGCAAATCCTTGCACGGGGGTTTCATGAGTGTGCAATGAGTGTGCAATGGGTGTGTAATGGGTGTGCAACGAGTGTGCAATGGGCGTGCAAATCCTTGCACGGGCGGGGTTTGATGAGTGTGCAAGGCTCTGTGCGATATTCCGGAAGGTTCCGTGAGTGTGCAACGGGTGTGCAATGAGTGTGCAAGGGGTGTGCGAGGCCCTTTAACAGGTTTTGATGAGTGTGCAATGGGTGTGCAACGGGTGTGCAATGAGTGTGCAAGGGGTGTGCGAGGCCCTTTAACAGGTTTTGATGAGTGTGCAATGGGTGTGCAACGAGTGTGCAATGTGTGTGCAAGGTTCCGGAAGGTTCCATGGGTGTGCAATGGGTGTGCAAGGGGCGTGCAAATCCTTGCACAGGTGGGGTTTGCTGAGTGTGCGAGGCTCTGTGTGAGGTTCCAGAAGGTTCTGTGAGTGTGCAACTGGTGTGCAATGAGTGTGCAATGGGTGTGCAATGAGTGTGCAATGGGTGTGGAATGGGTGTGCGATGAGTTTGCAAGGGGTGTGCAAGGGGTGTGCAAGGTTCCAGAAGGTTCCGTGAGTGTGCAATGCGTGTGCAATGGGTGGGTGAGGTTCTGGAAGATTCCACGGGTGTGCAATGGGTGTGCAAGGGGTGTGCAAGGGGTGTGCAAGGTTCCATGAGTGTGCAAGGGGTGTGCGAATCCTCGCACGGGGTTTTCATGAGTGTGCAACGCTCTGGAAAGTTCCATGGGTGTGCAATGAGTGTGCAATGGGTGTGCAATGGGTGTGCGAGGTTCCAGAAGGTTCCATGGGTGTGCGATGAGTGTGCAATGAGTGTGCAAGGTTCCGGAAGGTTCCGTGAGTGTGCAATGAGTGTGCAATGGGTGTGCGATGAGTGTGCAATGAGTGTGCAAGGTTCCAGAAGGTTCCGTGAGTGTGCAATGCGTGTGCAACGGGTGGGTGAGGTTCCGGAAGATTCCACTGGTGTGCAATGGGTGTGCAAGGGGTGTGCAAGGGGTGTGCGATGAGTGTGCAATGAGTGTGCGAGGTTCCAGAAGGTTCCGTGAGTGTGCAATGAGTGTGCAAGGGGTGTGCAATGGGTGTGCAATGGGTGTGCAAGGGGTGTGCAAGGTTCCATGAGTGTGCAATGGGTGTGCAATGGGTGTGCGAGGTTCCAGAAGGTTCCATGGGTGTGCGATGAGTGTGCAATGAGTGTGCAAGGTTCCGGAAGGTTCCGTGAGTGTGCAATGGGTGTGCAATGGGTGTGCAAGGGGTGTGCAAGGGGTGTGCAAGGTTCCATGAGTGTGCTAGGGGTGTGCGAATCCTCGCACGGGGTTTTCATGAGTGTGCAACGCTCTGGAAAGTTCCATGGGTGTGCAATGAGTGTGCAATGAGTGTGCAAGGGGCGTGCGAGGTTCCGGAAGGTTCCACAAGTGTGCAATGGGTGTGCAATGGGTGTGCAAGGTTCTGGAAGGTTCCACGAGTGTGCAATGGGTGTGCAATGGGTGTGCAATGAGTGTGCAAGGTTCTGGAAGGTTCCATGAGTGTGCAATGGGTGTGCAATGAGTGTGCAAGGGGCACTCACCGCTGCGCTTCTTCCAGGGGGAGACTGGGGAGACACCACAGCCGAGTCAGGCGGCGATTTTGGGGCGAATTTGGGGGAAAACGGGAAAATCGGGGCAGGGAAATTTGGGGGATTTGGGGAAAATTTGGGGGAGTTTTTTGGGGGAATTTTGGGAGAAAAAATTCGGGGGAAATTTTGGGGAAATTTGGAGAATTTCGGGAGATTTTGGGGGGGAAATTTGGAAAGGATTTGGGGGGAAATTTTGGGGGAAAATGAGGAAACTTTGGAAAAATTTTGGGGGGATCTGGGGGAAAATTTGGGGAAAATTTGGGGGAAATTTTGAAGATTTTCAAGGAAAATTTGGATAATTTGGGGGGAAATTTTAGGGGATTTTTGGAAATTTTTGGGGGATTTGGGGGGAAAAATGGGAAAATTTGGGGGAATTTTGTGGGTTTGGGGGAAAAATTGGGGGATTTGGGAGAAAAAATGGGGAATTTTGGGGAAAATTTGGGGAATTTTGGGGAAAATTTGGGGATTTTGGGGAAATTTGGGGTTGGGAAATTTGGGGAAATTTGGGAAATTTGGGGGATTTTTGGGGGGGTCCCAAAGGATTTTTTTGGGGATTTCCCAAAATCCCAGGGGGGTCCAGAGACCCCGCCCCCCACTCACCCTTCTCCACTGCGGGGCCGGAGGTCAAAGGTCAAATGTCAAAGGTCAAAGGTCAGGAAAATTCCCCCCCTCCCCAAAACCCTCCCAAAATATTCCCGGGACCCCCCCAAATTCCCCCCAAAATTCCCCCAAAATCTTCCCCAAATCCCACCCAGGACCCCCCCAAAAATCCCCCCAATTTCTCCAAAACCCCCAAAATCTCCCCCAAACCCCCAAAAATCCCCCCCAAAATCCAAACCAAGGCCCCCAAAATCCTCCCCCAAATCCCCCAAAAATCCCCCCAAAATCCCCCAAAAACTTCCCTGAGACCCCCCAAAAATCCCCAAAAAATCCCCCAAAATCCCCCAAAAAATCTCCCAAAAATCCTCCCAAAATCCCCCAAAAATTCCCCAAAAAACTCCAAAAATCTCCCAAAAATCTCCCCAAAAATCCCCCCAATATCCCCCCCAAAAAACCCCCCAAAACCTCCCCGAGACCCCCCCAAAAATCCCCCAAAAATCCCCCAAAATCTCCCAAAAATCCCCCAAAAATCCCCCAAAATTCCCCCAAAAATCCCCCCAAAATCCCCCCAAAAATCCCCCAAATTTTCCCCCAAATGCCCCCAAAATCCCCCCCCCAAAAACGCCCCCCAAAAATTCCTCGAAATCCAAAACATCCCCCCAAGCCCCCTCCCCAAATTCCCCCAAATTCCCCCCAACTCCCCCAGGACCCCCCAAAATCTCCCCAGGACCCCTCCCCAAATCCCCCAAATCTCCCAATTTCCCCCCAAAACCCCCAAATTCCCCCCCAAAATCCCCCCAGGACCCCCCAAATCCCCCCAAATCCCCCCCATATCCACCTCAAATCCCCAAACCCCCCCCCCAAAATCCCCCCAGGACCCCCAAAATCCCCCCAAATCCCCCCCAATCCCCCCCCCCCCAATTCCCTCCAAATCCCCCCAGGACCCCCAAATTTCCCCAAAATCCCCCCAGGACCCCTCCCCAAATTCCCCCAAAATCCCCCCCAAGCCCCCCCGGCCCCCCCCCCCGCCCCTCACCCATCTCCTCCAGCTCTGACGTCATGGATTTGGAGCGCAGCGAGATGGGCGGGGCCGGGAGGCGGCGCGGCTGGGGGGGCGCGGCTGGGGGCGGGGCGTCACGCACAGGCCACGCCCCCACGGGCACAGGCCCCGCCCACCGTTCGCGATTCGTTGAATCCCCGCCCCAAAATGAACAGAGGCCGCCCCGATTCGAATTGAGACCCCGCCCACCAATTCACTGAGACTCCACCCCCAATTCACGGAAACCCCGCCCACCAATTCACTGAAACTCCGCCCACAACTCACTGAGACCCCGCCCACAATTCATTGAAACTCCGCCCCCAATTCACTGAGACTCCGCCCACAATTCACTGAGACCCCACCCCCAATTCACTGAGACTCCGCCCCAATTCACTGAGACTCCGCCCACCAATTCACTGAAACTCCGCCCACAATTCACTGAGACCCCACCCCCAATTCACTGAGACTCCGCCCACAACTCACTGAGACCCCGCCCCAATTCATTGAAACTCCGCCCCCAATTCACTGAAACCCCGCCCCCATCCACTGAAACGCCGCCCACAATTCAAATTATTGGAGGCTCCGCCCCCAATTAAAATCTATGGAGACTCCGCCCCCAATACACTGAAACTCCGCCCCCAATTCACTGAGACCCCGACCCCAATTCACTGAGACCCCGCCCCAATTCACTGAGACCCCGCCCCCAATTAACGGAAACTCCGCCCACAATTCACGGAAACTCCGCCCACCAATTCACTGAAACTCTGCCCACAATTCACTGAAACTCCGCCCACAATTCAAATTATTGGAGGCTCCACCCCCAATTAAAATCTATGGAGACTCCGCCCCCAAATCACTGAGACCCCGCCCCAATTCACGGAAACTCCGCCCCAATTCACTGAAACCCACCAATTCACGGAAACTCCGCCCACCAATTCACTGAAACCCCCCCCCCATTCACTGAAACTCCGCCCACAATTCAAATTATTGGAGGCTCTGCCCCCAATTAAAATCTATGGAGACTCTGCCCCCAATTCACTGAGACTCCGCCCACAATTCACTGAGACTCCACCCACAACTCACTGAGACCCCGCCCCAATTCATTGAAACCCCGCCCCCAATTCACAGAAACTGAGACCCCAATTCGCCCCCAATTCACGGAAACTCCGCCCCCATTCACTGGAAACCCCCTACAATTCAATTTATTGAGGTTCCGCCCCCAATTAAAATCTATGGAGACTCCGCCCCAATTCACTGAGACCCCGCCCTGAATTCACTGAAACTCCGCCCACCAATTCACTGAGACCCCGCCCCATTCACTGAAACTCCGCCCCCAATTCACGGAAACTCTGCCCCCAATTCACTGAGACTCCGCCCCAAACTCATTGAGACTCCCCCCCCCAATTAAAATCTATGGAGACTCCGCCCCAATTCACTGAGACCCTGCCCCAATTCACTGAAACTCCGCCCCCAATTCACTGAGACTCCGCCCCCAATTCAAATTCACTGAGACCCTGCCCTCAATTCATGGAGACTCCGCCCCTAATTTAAATTAAAGGAGATCCCGCCCCCAATTCAAATTAAAGGAGATCCCGCCCCCAATTCCTGAGACCACGCCCCCAACTAACCAAGGCCTCGCCCCAAATTCAAATTAATGCAGACCCCGCCCCCAATTACTGAAACTCCGCCCCAAATCAAATTAATGGAGACCCCGCCCTTAATTCATTGAGACTCCGGCCCCAATTCAAATTAACTCAGACCCCGCCCCTACTACTGAAACCCCGCCCCAATTGAAATTAATGGAGACTCCGCCCCCAATTCAAATCTACTGAGGCTCCTCCCCCATTCAAATTCACTGAGACCCCGCCCCCAATTAACCAAGACCCTCCCCCAATTCAAATTCACTGAGACCCCGCCCCCAATTCACCGAGACTCCGCCCCCAAATGAACAGACCCCACCCCAAAGTCAAATTAACTGAGACCCAGCCCCCAACCAGTGAGGACCCGCCCCAATTCAAATTAATGGAGGCCCCGCCCCCAATTCACTGTGACCCCTCCCCCAATTCACTGCGACTCCTCCCCATTTCAAATTGAGACCCCGCCCCTAATTAACTGAGACCCCGCCCCCAATTCAAATTAATGGAGAGCCCGCCCCAACTGAGACCCCCCCAATACCTGAACCCCGCCCCACTCAAACCCCCCACCACCTGAGACCCCACCCCACTCACTGAGACCCCTCCCCATTACTTGAGACCCCCTCCGGTTTACCTGAGACCCCTCCCCATTCACCTGAGACCCCTCCCTCACCTCCCCACTACCTGAGACCCCTCCCCATTTACCTGAGACCCTCCCCCATTAACCTGAGACCCCTCCTAAGGTATCCAGGACCCCTCCCCATTAACCTGAGACTCCCTCCCATTTACCTGAGATCCATTCCAGGTGTCTGAGACCCCTCCCCACTCACCTGAGACCCCTCCCCAATTCACTGAGACCCCTCCCCACTCACCTGAGACCCCACCCCACTCACCTGAGACCCCTCCCCATTTACCTGAGACCCCTCCCCATGTACCTGAGACCCCTCCCCATTTACCTGAGACCCCCCCCGGGTGTTCAGAGACCCCTCCCCATGTACCTGAGACCCCTCCCCATGTACCTGAGACCCCTCCCCAATTACCTGAGCCCTCCACGCACTACACCCCAGTGCCCTCCCCATGACCTGGTGACACGCCCCCCAGGTGTTACCTGAGCCCCCCCCAGGTGTTACCTGAGCCCCCCCAGGTGTTACCTGAGCCCCCCCAGGTGCCCCCCAGGTGTTACCTGAGCCCCCCAGGTGTTCCTGCCCCCCAGGTGTTACCTGAGCCCCCCCAGGTGCACCTGAGCCCCCCCCCAGGTGAGCCCCCCCTCACCTCTGCGCCGGGGTCCCTCGGGTGGCTCCGGGTGCCGCGTCACCATCACCACCTTGAGCACGAGGCTGTTCCCGCCCTGGCGGATCATGTTCACCACCTGGCGGTGCCCCACCTTCACCACGTTCTGCCCGTTCACCTGGGACAGGTAAACATCAAACAGGTGTGTGACATCATACAGGTGTGTGACACCATACAGGTGTGTGACAGGTGTGTGACAGGTGTATGACATCACACAGGTGTGTGACAGGTGTGTGACAGGTGTGTGACATCATACAGGTGTGTGACACCATACAGGTGTGTGACAGGTGTGTGACAGGTGTGTGACATCATACAGGTGTGTGACAGGTGTGTGACAGGTGTGATATCATACAGGTGTGTGACAGGTGTGTGACATCACCCAGGTGTGACACAGCCCCATGGTCACCACCTGGCGGTGCCCCACCTGCACCACGTTCTGCCCGTTCACCTGGGACAGGTAAACATCATACAGGTGTGTGGCAACAGGTGTGTGACAGGTGTGTGACACCACACAGGTGTGTGACAGGTGTGTGACAGGTCTGTGACAGGTGTGTGACATCATACAGGTGTGTGACAGGTGTGTGACAGGTCTGTGACATCATACAGGTGTGTGACACCATACAGGTGTGGGACAGGTGTGTGACAGGTGTGTGACATCACCCAGGTGTGACACAGCCCCATGTTCACCACCTGCCGGTGCCCCACCTGCACCACGCTCTGACCTGTGCACAGGTGGTACAGGTAAACATCAAACAGGTGTGTACAGGTGTGTGACAGGTGTGTGAACCATATAGGTGGTGCTACAGGTGTGTGACAGGTGTGTTACAGGTGTGTGACCACACAGGTGTGTGACAGGTGTGACAGGTGTGTGCCCAGGTGTGCCAGGTGTGATACAGCCCCACGGTGCCCAGCTGTGCCCAGGTGTCCCCAGGTGTGCCCAGGTGTGCCCCTGGGTGTGTCCCCAGGAATCCCCAGGTGTGCCCAGGTGTGTTTAGCATGGTGCCCAGGTGTGCCGAGGTGTCCCCAGGTGTGCCCAGGTGTGCCAGGTGTGTTTAGGATGGTGCTCAGGTGTGCCCAGGTGTGCATTCCCAGGTGTGCCCCCATGTGTGCCCAGGTATGTTCGGAAGTGTGCCCAGGTGTCCCCAGGTGTGCCCAGGTGTCCCCAGGTATGTTCAGAAGTGTGCCCAGGTGTGCCCAGGTGTGCCCCTGGGTGTGTGCCCAGGTGTCCCCAGGAGTGCCCCCGGGTGTGTCCCCAGGTGTCCCCAGATGTGCCCAGGTGTGTTTAGGATGGTGCTCAGGTGGTGCCCAGGTGCATTCCCCGGTGTGCCCCCAGGTATGTTCAGAGGTGTCCCCAGGTGTCCCCAGGAGTCCCCAGGTGTCCCCAGGTGTGCCCAGATGTGCCCAGGTGTGTTTAGGATGGTGCTCAGGTGTGCCCAGGTGCATTCCCCGGTGTGCCCCCAGGTATGTTCAGAGGTGTCCCCAGGTGTCCCCAGGAGTCCCCAGGTGTGTCCAGATGTACCCAGGTGTGCCCAGGTGTGTTTAGGATGGTGCCCAGGTGTGCCCAGGTGTGTCCCTGGGTGTGTCCCCGGCTGTGCCCAGCTGTGGGCGTGGCCTCACCTCGATCAGGAAGTCTCCCATTCGCAGCCCCGCCCTCCAGGCCACGCCCCCTTCATCCACCGACTCCAGGTACTGCAGGGCCGGGAAGGCCGGGGTGGGGGTGAACTCCTCGATGGGGGTCTGCGCTGTGAGGGGATGGGGGGTCAGACCCCAAAAATGCCCAAAATCCACCCAAAAATCCCCCAAAAAACCGAAAATCCAAAAATTCCCCAAAAAATCTTAAAAAATCCCCAAAATTCCCATTAAAATGCAAAAAATCCTGTTATAAATCCCACAAAAATCCCATTAAAAATCCCAAAAAATCCCGTTATAAATCCCATAAAAATCCCATTAAAAAACCCCGAAATCTCCCCCAAAATTCCCAAATCCCCAGAAAAATCCCATTAAAAAATCCCATTAAAAATCCCATTAAAAAATCCCAAAATTCCTAAAAAAAAACCCCAAAAAACCCAAAAAAAATCCGAACAAAAAAAAAATTCAAAAACCCACAAATTCCCAGAAAATCCCATTAAAAAATCCCAAAAAATCCCATTATAAAACGGACACTAAAAACCCCATTAAAACCCACCCCAAAAATGGGGGCCGAAACTTCCCAAAGGCTCCAGATTAAAGGAATCCGAAGAAAAATCCGCCAAAAATTTCAAAATTCAACCGAACAATCATCCCATTAAAAATACCAATCATTCCCAAACCAATTTGTAAAAATTCACAATCGAAAAATCCCATTAAAAAATCTAAAAAATTCCGCAAAATTCCCATTAAAATGCAAAAAATCCCATTAAAAATCCGAGTAAATCCATTAAAAATCCCATTTAAAAATCCCAAAAATCCCCGAAAAATCCCCAAAAATCCCACAAAAATCCCATGAAAAACCCCAAAATCTCCCCCAAAATTCCCAAATCCCGTTAAAAATCCCCAACATCCCCCAGAAAAATCCCATAGAAAATCTCATTAAAAATCCCCAAATCCCCAAGAAAATCCCAAAATCCCATTTTAAAAACCCCCAAATCCTCGAAAAATAATCCCAAAAACACAAATTCCCAAAAAAATCCCCAAAAAAATCCCCAAAATCCCCCAAAAATCCCAAAAATCCCGTTATAAATCCCATAAAAATCCCATTAAAAAACCCCGAAATCTCCCCCAAAATTCCCAAATCTCCAGAAAAATCCCATTTAAAAAATCCCATTAAAAATCCCATTAAAAAATCCCATTAAAAATCCCATAATTCCTAAAAAAATCCTCAAATCCCCAGAAAAATCCCATTAAAAAATTCTGAAATTCCTAAAAAATACCCAAACCCACAAATCCCCAAAAAATCCAAAATCCGATTAAAAATCAAAAAAATCCAAAAAAATCCCATTAAAAATCCCAAAATCCACAAATTCCCAGAAAAATCCCCCCACCCCTAAAAATCCCAAAAAATCTCATAAAAAATCCCAAATCTCCAAGAAAATCCCCCAAAAATCCCATTAAAACCCCAAATCCGACGAAAAATAATTTTTAAAAACCAAAAAAAAAATCCCCAGAAAAATCCCCAAATCCCCAAAAATCCCTAAAAATCCATTAAAAATCCCATTAAAAATCCCATAAAAATCCCCAAAAAATCATAGAAAATCCCAAAAAATCCCATTAAAAAATCCCCAAAAATCCCATTAAAAATCCCAAAAAATCCCGTTATAAATCCCAAAAAATCCCATTAAAAAACCCCGAAATCTCCCCCAAAATTCCCAAATCCCCAGAAAAATCCCATTTAAAAAATCCCATTAAAAATCCCATTTAAAAATCCCATTAAAAATCCCATAATTCCTAAAAAAATCCTCAAATCCCCAGAAAAATCCCATTAAAAAATTCTGAAATTCCTAAAAAGTCCCCAAACCCACAAATCCCCAGAAAAATCCCATTAAAAATCCCAAAAAATCCAAAAAAATCCCCAAAAAAACCCATTAAAAATCCAAAAATCTCAAAAAAAATCCCATTAAAAATCCGATTAAAAATCCCATAAAAATCCCCAAAAAATCCCATTAAAAATCCGCCAAAAATCCCATTAAAAATCCGACTAAAAATCTCATTAAAAATCCTAAAAATCCCATTAAAAATCCCATTTTAAAAATCCCATTAAAAGTACCAAAAAATCCCCAAATTCCCCAAAAATCCCATTAAAAAACCTCACAAAAATCCCATTTAAAAATCCCAAAATTCCTAAAAAATCCTCAAATCCCCAGAAAAATCCCATTAAAAAATCCCGAAATTCCTAAAAAATCCCCAAACCCACAAATCCCCAGAAAAATCCCATTAAAAATCCAAAAAATCCCCAAAAAATCCCATTAAAAATCCCCAAAAAATCCCATTAAAAATCCGACTAAAAATCTCATTAAAAATCCTAAAATCCCATTAAAAATCCCATTTTAAAAATCCCATTAAAAGTACCAAAAAATCCCCAAATCCCCCAAAAATCCCATTAAAAAACCCACAAAAATCCCATTAAAAATCCCAAAATTCCTAAAAAATCCTCAAATCCCCAGAAAAATCCCATTAAAAATCCCGAAATTCCTAAAAAATCCCCAAACCACAAACCCCAGAAAAACCCATAAAAATCCCAAAAAATCCCAAAATCAAAATCCAAAAAATCCCAAAAAATCCCATTAAAAACAAAAATCCCTAAAAATCCCCCAAAAATCCCATTAAAAATCCGACTAAAAATCTCATTAAAAATCCTAAAATCCCATTAAAAATCCCATTTTAAAAATCCCATTAAAAGTACAAAAAATCCCCAAATCCCTCCAAAAATCCCATTAAAAAAACCCACAAAAATCCCATTTAAAAATCCCAAAATTCCTAAAAAATCCTAAGATCCCCAGAAAAATCCCATTAAAAAATCCCGAAATTCCTAAAAAATCCCCAAACCCACAAATCCCCAGAAAAATCCCATAAAAAATCCCCAAAAATCCCATTAAAAATAAAAAACCCACTAAAAATCCCATTAAAACTCCACCCCAAAAATCCCAAATTTCCCAAAAAACTCCAAATTCAAAATCCCAAGAAAAATCCCGTCAAAAATTTTAAAAATCCAAAAAAAAATCATCCCATTAAAAATACCAATCATTCCCAAATCCCATTTGTAAAAATCTCAACAATCCCGAAATCCCATGTAAAAAAATCCCCAAATTCCCAGAAAAATCCCATTCAAAATCCAAAAAAATCTCATCGAAAATCCCGAGTAAAATCCCATTAAAAATCCCATTTAAAAATCCCCAAATCCCCAGAAAAATCCCCAAAAACATCCCCCCCAAAATCCCCAGAAAAATCCCAAAATCTCCCCAAAAATCCCCGCAAAAATCCCATTAAAAGTCCCATTAAAAATCCCCAAAAATCCCATTTCGAAATCCCATAAAAAATCCCCAAATCCCCAGAAAAATCCCATTAAAAATCCATTTTAAAATCCCAAAATTCCTAAAAAATCCCCAAATCCACAAATTCCCAGAAAAACCCCATTAAAAAATCCCCAAAAATCCCATTAAAAATCCCAAAAAATCCCGTTATAAATCCCATAAAAATCCCATTAAAAAACCCCGAAATCTCCCCAAAATTCCCAAATCCCCAGAAAAATCCCCCCCAACATCCCCAGAAAAATCCCATAGAAAATCTCATTAAAAAATCCCAAATCTCCAAGAAAATCCCAAAATCCCATTAAAAAACCCCCAAATCCTCAGAAAAATAATTTTTAAAAAAACCAAAAAAAATCCCCAGAAAAATCCCCAAATCCCCCCAAAAATCCCTAAAAATCCCATTATAAATCCCATAAAAATCCCATTAAAAATCCCAAAAAAACTCATAGAAAATCCCCAGAAAAATCCCATTAAAAATCCCAAAAAATCCCATTAAAAATCCCCAAAAATCCCGTTATAAATCCCATAAAAATCCCATTAAAAAACCCCAAAATCTCCCCCAAAAATTCCCAAATCCCCAGAAAAATCCCATTTAAAAAATCCCAATAAAAAATCCCATTAAAAAATCCCATTAAAAAATCCCAAAATTCCTAAAAAATCCCCAAACCCAAAATTCCCAGAAAAATCCCATTAAAAAATCCCAAAAATCCCTTAAAAATCCCCAAAATCCACAAATCCCCAGAAAAATCCCATTAAAAAATCCAAAAAATCCCCAAAAATCCCATTAAAAATCCCCCAAAAATCCCATTAAAAATCCGACTAAAAATCTCATTAAAAATCCTAAAATCCCATTAAAAATCCCATTTGTAAAAATCCCATTAAAAGTACCAAAAAATCCCCAAATCCCCCCAAAAATCCCATCTAAAAAAACCTCAAAAAATCCCATTAAAAATCCCCAAAAAATCCCCGTTAAAAATCCCAAAAAATCCCATTAAAAACCCCAAAATCTCCCGAAAAATTCCATTAAAAAAAAAATCCATAAAAATCCCCATTAAAAAATCCGATAAAAATCTTATTAAAAATCATTAAAAATCCCATTTTAAAAAATCCCATTAAATCCCAAAAAATCCCCTCACCCCAAAAATAAAAAACCTCATAAAAAATCCAAAAATCCCAAAATCTAAAAATCCCCAAAACCCAAAAAACCCCATAAAAAAATCAAAATTCCTAAAAATCCCCAAAAATCCCCAGAAAAATCCCATAAAAATCCCCAAAAATCCCATTAAAAAAAAAAACCCACTAAAAATCCCATTAAAACTCCACCCCAAAAATCCCAAATTTCCCAAAAACTCCAAATTCAAAATCCCAAGAAAAATCCCGTCAAAAATTTTAAAAATCAAAAAAAAATCATCCCATTAAAAATACCAATCATTCCCAAATCCCATTTGTAAAAATCTCAACAATCCCGAAATCCCATGTAAAAAAATCCCCAAATTCCCAGAAAAATCCCATTCAAAATCCAAAAAAATCTCATCGAAAATCCCGAGTAAAATCCCATTAAAAATCCCATTTAAAAATCCCCAAATCCCCAGAAAAATCCCCAAAACATCCCCCCCAAAATCCCCAGAAAAATCCCAAAATCTCCCCAAAAATCCCCGCAAAAATCCCATGAAAAGTCCCATTAAAAATCCCCAAAAAATCCCATTTTGAAATCCCATAAAAAATCCCCAAATCCCCAGAAAAATCCCATTAAAAATCCTTTTTAAAATCCCGAAATTCCTAAAAAATCCCAAAATCCACAAATTCCCAGAAAAACCCCATTAAAAATCCCCAAAAATCCCATTAAAAATCCCAAAAATCCCGTTATAAATCCCATAAAAATCCCATTAAAAAACCCCGAAATCTCCCCCAAAATTCCCAAATCCCCAGAAAAATCCCATTTAAAAAATCCCATTAAAAATCCCATTAAAAATCCCCATTAAAAATCCCAAAATTCCTAAAAAAATCCTCAAATCCCAAGAAAAATCCCATTAAAAAATCCCCAAAAATCCTAAAAAGTTACAAATCCCAGAAAAATCCCAGAAAAACCCCAAAAAATCCCCAAAACAAATCCCCATAAAAAATCCCCCCAACATCCCCAGAAAAATCTCATGAAAAATCTCATTAAAAAATCCCAAATCTCCAAGAAAAATCCCAAAAATCCCATTAAAAAACCCCCAAAATCCAGAAAAATAATTTTTAAAAACCCAAAAAAATCCCCGAAAAATCCTCAAAATCCCCAAAAATCCCTAAAAATCCCATTATAAATCCCATAAAAATCCCATTAAAAAATCCAAAAAAAACTCAAGAAAATCCCCAGAAAAATCCCATTAAAAATCCCATTAAAAAATCCCATTAAAAATCCCATAATTCCTAAAAAAATCCTAACATCCCCAGAAAAATCCCATTAAAAAATCCCGAAATTCCTAAAAAATCCCCAAACCCACAAATCCCCAGAAAAATCCCATAAAAAATCCCCAAAAATCCCATTAAAAATAAAAAACCCACTAAAAATCCCATTAAAACTCCACCCCAAAAATCCCAAATTTCCCAAAAAACTCCAAATTCAAAATCCCAAGAAAAATCCCGTCAAAAATTTTAAAAATCAAAAAACAATCATCCCATTAAAAATACCAATCATTCCCAAATCCCATTTGTAAAAATCTCAACAATCCCGAAATCCCATGTAAAAAAATCCCCAAATTCCCAGAAAAATCCCATTCAAAATCCAAAAAAATCTCATCGAAAATCCCGAGTAAAATCCCATTAAAAATCCCATTTAAAAATCCCCAAATCCCCAGAAAAATCCCCAAAACATCCCCCCCAAAATCCCCAGAAAAATCCCAAAATCTCCCCAAAAATCCCCGCAAAAATCCCATTAAAAGTCCCATTAAAAATCCCCCAAAAATCCCATTTTGAAATCCCATAAAAAATCCCCAAATCCCCAGAAAAATCCCATAAAAAATCCTTTTTAAAATCCCGAAATTCCTAAAAAATCCCCAAATCCACAAATTCCCAGAAAAATCCCATTAAAAAATCCCCAAAAATCCCATTAAAAATCCCAAAAAATCCCGTTATAAATCCCAGAAAAATCCCATTAAAAAACCCCGAAATCTCCCCCAAAATTCCCAAATCCCCAGAAAAATCCCATTTAAAAAATCCCATTAAAAATCCCATAATTCCTAAAAAAATCCTCACATCCCCAGAAAAATCCCATTAAAAAATTCCGAAATTCCTAAAAAATCCCCAAACCCACAAATCCCCAGAAAAATCCCATAAAAAATCCCCAAAAATCCCATTAAAAATCCCAAAATCCACAAATTCCCAGAAAAATACCATTAAAAAATCCAAAAAATCCCAAAAAAATCCCATTTAAAATCCCCCCAAAATCCCATTAAAAATCCTACTAAAAATCTCATTAAAAATCCTAAAATCCCATTAAAAATCCCATTTTAAAAATCCCATTAAAAGTACAAAAAAATCCCCAAATCCCCCCAAAAATCCCATTAAAAAAACCACAAAAATCCCATTAAAAATCCCAAAATCCTAAAAATCCAAAATCCAAAAATCCCATAAAAATCCCATAAAAATCCCCAAAAATCCCAAAAATAAACCCAGAAAAATCCCGTTATAAATCCCAGAAAAATCCCATTAAAAAATCCCAAAAAAATCCCATTAAAAATCCCATTAAAAGTACAAAAAAATCCCCAAATCCCTCCAAAAATCCCATTAAAAAAACCCACAAAAATCCCATTAAAAATCCCAAAAAATCCCGTTATAAATCCCAGAAAAATCCCATTAAAAACCCAAAATCTCCCCCAAAAAAATCCCCAGAAAAATCCCCCAAAAATCCCCAAAAAATCCCATAAAAATCTCATAAAAAATCCCAAATCTCCAAGAAAATCCCAAAATCCCATTAAAACCCCCAAATCCTCAGAAAAAATTTTTAAAAAAAAACAAAAAAATCCCCAGAAAAATCCCCAAATCCCCCCAAAATCCCTAAAAATCCCATTAAAAATCCCATAAAAATCCCATTAAAAATAAAAACACAAAAAATCCCCAGAAAAACCCCATTAAAAATCCCAAAAAATCCATATTAAAATAAAAAAATCCAACCGTTATAAATCCCATAAAAATCCCATTAAAAACCAAAATCTCCCCCAAAATTCCCAAATCCCCAGAAAAACCCCATTAAAAAATCCCATTAAAAAAATCCCAAAATTCCTAAAAAAAACCTCAAATCCCCAGAAAAATCCCATTAAAAAATTCCGAAATTCCTAAAAAATCCCCAAACCCACAAATTCCCAGAAAAATCCCATAAAAAATCCCCAAAAATCCCATTAAAAATCCCAAAAATCCCGTTATAAATCCCAGAAAAATCCCATTAAACCCCAAATCTCCCCAAAATTCCCAAATCCCCAGAAAAATCCCATTTAAAAAATCCCATTAAAAATCCCATTAAAAATCCCCATTAAAAATCGCAAAATTCCTAAAAAAATCCCTCAAAAAAAATCCCATTAAAAAATTCCCTAAAAAATTACAAAACCCACAAATCCCCAGAAAAATCCCATAAAAAATCCCCAAAAATCCCATTAAAAAATCAAAAACCCACTAAAATCCCATTAAAACTCCACCCCAAAAATCCCAAATTTCCCAAAAAACTCCAAATTAAAAATGCCAAGAAAAATCCCGTCAAAAATTTTAAAAATCCAAAAAACAATCATCCCATTAAAAATACCAATCATTCCCAAATCCCATTTGTAAAAATCTCAACAATCCCGAAATCCCATGTAAAAAAATCCCCAAATTCCCAGAAAAATCCCATTCAAAATCCAAAAAATCTCATCGAAAATCCGAGTAAAATCCCATTAAAAATCCCATTTAAAAAATCCCCAAATCGCCAGAAAAATCCCCCAAAAACATCCCCCCAAAATCCCCAGAAAAATCCCAAAATCTCCCCAAAAATCCCCGTAAAAATCCCATTAAAAGTCCCATTAAAAATCCCCCAAAAAATCCCATTTTGAAATCCCATAAAAAATCCCCAAAATCCCCAGAAAAATCCCATAAAAAATCCTTTTTAAAATCCCGAAATTCCTAAAAAATCCCCAAATCCACAAATTCCCAGAAAAATCCCATTAAAAAATCCCCAAAAATCCCATTAAAAATCCCAAAAAATCCCGTTATAAATCCCAGAAAAATCCCATTAAAAAACCCCGAAATCTCCCCAAAATTCCCAAATCCCCAGAAAAATCCCCCCAACATCCCCAGAAAAATCCCATAAAAAATCTCATTAAAAATCCCAAATCTCCAAGAAAATCCCAAAATCCCATTAAAAAACCCCCAAATCCTCAGAAAAATAATTTTTAAAAAAACCAAAAAAAAAAAATCCCCAGAAAAATCTCCAAAATCCCCCCAAAAATCCCTAAAAATCCCATTATAAATCCCATAAAAATCCCATTAAAAATCCAAAAAACTCATAGAAAATCCCCAGAAAAATCCCATTAAAAATCCCATAGAAAAAATCCCATTCAAAATCCCATAATTCCTAAAAAAATCCTAACATCCCCAGAAAAATCCCATTAAAAAATCCCGAAATTCCTAAAAAATCCCCAAACCCACAAATCCCCAGAAAAATCCCATTAAAAATCCCAAAATCCACAAATTCCCAGAAAAATCCCATTAAAAATCCAAAAAATCTCAAAAAAAATCCCATTAAAAATCCGACTAAAATCCCATTAAAAATCCCCCAAAAATCTCATTAAAAATCCCAAAAAAATCCCATTAAAAATCCTACTAAAAATCTTATTAAAAATCCTAAAATCCCATTAAAAATCCCATTTTAAAAATCCCATTAAAAGTACCAAAAAATCCCCAAATTCCCCCAAAAATCCCATTAAAAAACCTCACAAAAATCCCATTAAAAATCCCAAAATTCCTAAAAAATCCTCAAATCCCCAGAAAAATCCCATAAAAAAATTCCGAAATTCCTAAAAAATTCCCAAACCCACAAATTCCCAGAAAAATCCCATAAAAAATCCCAAAATCCACAAATTCCCAGAAAAATCCCATTAAAAATCCAAAAAAACTCATAGAAAATCCCCCAGAAAAATCCCAAAATCTCCCCAAAAATCCCCGCAAAAATCCCATTAAAAGTCCCATTAAAAATCCCCCAAAAATCCCATTTTGAAATCCCATAAAAAATCCCCAAAATCCCCAGAAAAATCCCATTAAAAATCCATTTTAAAATCCCGAAATTCCTAAAAAATCCCCAAACCCACAAATTCCCAGAAAAACCCCATTAAAAAATCCCCAAAAATCCCATTAAAAATCCCAAAAAATCCCGTTATAAATCCCATAAAAATCCCATTAAAAAACCCCGAAATCTCCCCCAAAATTCCCAAATCCCCAGAAAAATCCCATTTAAAAAATCCCATTAAAAATCCCATTTTAAAAATCCCATAATTCCTAAAAAAATCCTCACATCCCCAGAAAAATCCCATTAAAAATTTGAAATTCCTAAAAAATCCCCAAACCCACAAATCCCCAGAAAAATCCCATAAAAAATCCCCAAAAATCCCATTAAAAATCCCAAAATCCACAAATTCCCAGAAAAATCCCATTAAAAATCCAAAAAATCCCCAAAAAATCCCATTAAAAATCCCCCAAAAATCCCATTAAAAATCCGACTAAAAATCTCATTAAAAATCCTAAAATCCCATTAAAAATCCCATTTTAAAAATCCCATTAAAAGTACAAAAAAATCCCCAAATCCCTCCAAAAATCCCATTAAAAAACCCACAAAAATCCCATTTAAAAATCCCAAAATTCCTAAAAAATCCTAAAATCCCCAGAAAAATCCCATAAAAAATCCCCAAAAATCCCATTAAAAATAAAAAACCCACTAAAAATCCCATTAAAACTCCACCCCAAAAATCCCAAATTTCCCAAAAAACTCCAAATTCAAAATCCCAAGAAAAATCCCGTCAAAAATTTTAAAAATCAAAAACAATCATCCCATTAAAAATACCAATCATTCCCAAATCCCATTTGTAAAAATCTCAACAATCCCAAAATCCCATGTAAAAAAATCCCCAAATTCCCAGAAAAATCCCATTCAAAATCCAAAAAAATCTCATCGAAAATCCCGAGTAAAATCCCATTAAAAATCCCATTTAAAAATCCCCAAATCCCCAGAAAAATCCCCAAAACATCCCCCCCAAAATCCCCAGAAAAATCCCAAAATCTCCCCAAAAATCCCCGTAAAAATCCCATTAAAAGTCCCATTAAAAATCCCCCAAAAATCCCATTTTGAAATCCCATAAAAAATCCCCCAAATCCCCAGAAAAATCCCATTAAAAATCCTTTTTAAAATCCCGAAATTCCTAAAAAATCCCCAAACCCACAAATTCCCAGAAAAACCCCATTAAAAAATCCCCAAAAATCCCATTAAAAATCCCAAAAATCCCGTTATAAATCCCATAAAAATCCCATTAAAAAACCCCGAAATCTCCCCCAAAATTCCCAAATCCCCAGAAAAATCCCTTAAAACATCCCCATAAAAATCCCATAGAAAATCTCATTAAAAAATCCCAAATCTCCAAGAAAATCCCAAAATCCCATTAAAAACCCCCAAATCCTCAGAAAAATCAATTTTTAAAAATCCCAAAAAAAAAATCCCCAGAAAAATCCCCCAAATCCCCCAAAAATCCCTAAAAATCCCATTATAAATCCCATAAAAATCCCACTAAAAATATGAAAAACTCATAGAAAATCCCAAAGAAAAATCCCATTAAAAATCCCCAAAAATCCCATTAAAAATCCCCAAAAAATCCCGTTATAAATCCCAAAAATCCCATTAAAACCCCAAAAATCCCATTCAAAAATTCACAAAATCTCCAGAAAAAATCCCCAAATCCTTAAAAATCCCATTAAAAAATCCCATTAAAAATCCCATTAAAAATCCCAAAATTCCTAAAAAAATCCTCAAATCCCCAGAAAAATCCCATTAAAAAATTCCGAAATTCCTAAAAAATCCCCAAACCCACAAATCCCCAGAAAAATCCCATAAAAAATCCCCAAAAATCCCATTAAAAATAAAAAACCCCACTAAAAATCCCATTAAAACTCCACCCCAAAAATCCCAAATTTCCCAAAAAACCTCCAAATTCAAAATCCCAAGAAAAATCCCGTCAAAAATTTTAAAAATCCAAAAAACAATCATCCCATTAAAAATACCAATCATTCCCAAATCCCATTTGTAAAAATCTCAACAATCCCAAAATCCCATGTAAAAAAATCCCCAAATTCCCAGAAAAATCCCATTCAAAATCCAAAAAAATCTCATCGAAAATCCGAGTAAAAATCCCATTAAAAATCCCATTTAAAAATCCCCAAATCCCCAGAAAAATCCCCCAAAACATCCCCCCAAAATCCCCAGAAAAATCCCAAAATCTCCCCAAAAATCCCCGCAAAAATCCCATTAAAAGTCCCATTAAAAATCCCCCAAAAAATCCCATTTTGAAATCCCATAAAAAATCCCCAAATCCCCAGAAAAATCCCATTAAAAATCCTTTTTAAAATCCCGAAATTCCTAAAAAATCCCAAAATCCACAAATTCCCAGAAAAATCCCATTAAAAAATCCCAAAAAAATCCCATTAAAAATCCCAAAAAATCCCGTTATAAATCCCAGAAAAATCCCATTAAAAAATCCCAAAAAAATCCCATTAAAAATCCCAAAAAATCCCGTTATAAATCCCAGAAAAATCCCATTAAAAAACCCCGAAATCTCCCCCAAAATTCCCAAATCCCCAGAAAAATCCCCCCCAACATCCCCAGAAAAATCCCACAAAAATCTCATTAAAAAATCCCAAATCTCCAAGAAAATCCCAAAATCCCATTAAAAAACCCCCAAATCCTCAGAAAAATAATTTTTAAAAAAACCAAAAAAAATCCCCAGAAAAATCCCCAAATCCCCCCAAAAATCCCTAAAAATCCCATTATAAATCCCATAAAAATCCCATTAAAAATCCCCAAAAAACTCATAGAAAATCCCCAGAAAAATCCCATTAAAAATCCCATAAAAATCCCATTAAAAATCCCAAAAAATCCCGTTATAAATCCCATAAAAATCCCATTAAAAAACCCCAAAATCTCCCCCAAAATTCCCAAATCCCCAGAAAAATCCCATTTAAAAAATCCCATTAAAAATCCCATTAAAAATCCCATAATTCCTAAAAAAATCCTAACATCCCCAGAAAAATCCCATTAAAAAATTCCGAAATTCCTAAAAAATCCCCAAACCCAAAATTCCCAGAAAAATCCCATTAAAAATCCCAAAAAATCCCATTAAAAATCCCAAAATCCACAAATTCCCAGAAAAATCCCATTAAAAATCCAAAAAATCCCAAAAAAATCCCATTAAAAATCCTCCCAAAATCCCATTAAAAATCCCCCAAAAATCCCATTAAAAATCCGACTAAAAATCTCATTAAAAATCCTAAAATCCCATTAAAAATCCCATTTTAAAAATCCCATTAAAAGTACCAAAAAATCCCCAAATCCCCCCAAAAATCCCATTGAAAAACCACAAAAATCCCATTTAAAAATCCCATTAAAAATCCTCAAATTCCCCAGAAAAATCTCATTTTGATTCTAAAATTCCTAAAAAATCCCCAGAAAAAATCCCAGAATTCCTAAAAAATCCTCAAATTCCCAGAAAAAAAACCCCAAAATTCCGAAAATTTCCCCCAAAATTCCCCAAATCTTCCCAAAAATCCCCCAAAAATTCTCAACAAAATCCAAAAATTCCCCCAAAAAATCGCAAAATTCCCCCAAAAATCGCAATGAAATCCTGAAATTCTCTCCAAAAAATCCCAAAATCCCCAGAAAAATCCCCAAAACATCCCCCCCAAAATCCCCAGAAAAATCCCAAAATCTCCCCAAAAATCCCCGCAAAAATCCCATTAAAAGTCCCATTAAAAATCCCCCAAAAATCCCATTTTGAAATCCCATAAAAAATCCCCAAATCCCCAGAAAAATCCCATTAAAAATCCATTTTAAAATCCCGAAAATCCTAAAAAATCCCCAAATCCACAAATTCCCAGAAAAATCCCATTAAAAAATCCCCAAAAATCCCATTAAAAATCCCAAAAAATCCCGTTATAAATCCCATAAAAATCCCATTAAAAAGCCCCGAAATCTCCCCCAAAATTCCCAAATCCCCAGAAAAATCCCATT